>NW_026623335.1:1874858-1905988 GCF_030028575.1 Malurus melanocephalus
GAGAAGGCTTTGCACATTTTTGTTTCAAATAAACTATATTGCAGTACATGCAGAGCATAGCTACTGATTCAGTATTTTGTCCAACCAAAATAGGTCAGTTAGGAAGCACTCCAAAGTTGCACGGAAGTTGGCATTTCTGATTATTCGGGCTGAATGGTTCCAACGGGCCAGTTGTCAAGCACAATTTGCAAAGGCTCCTGGCACTCTGGCCAGGGGGGAGTTTCCCAATTTATATTATAACACAGACAACAGCAGTAACATTTTAATCAGATGGTGGAGCCTGCTGGGAAGCTCTGTTATAATCCATTGTTACGCCCTAAAGGACTCTGGTTGGGTATGGMTGGGGAGTCTACAGTGGGCTGCGGTTCCTTAGTGCAGCCACTGTGGATATCAATGCAAAATTAAAGAAAAGATGTTTCCCTTCTCCCTTGACASGCACTACAGTAAGTGACTGTAGTAAATTATTCCTTCTGCACACTACTCTAAGCTATTTTAAGAGATATCTGCTCTGCAATTAGATCAGGGAATACCTTGTAGGTTAATAGGGGWATTTGTAATGAGGAAGCAAAGACAGAGGTCTTAATCTGGAGTTTCACAAGACATGGGTGAAAGATGGATCCCAGAGCTCACTTTTGGCACTTAAATACATGTTAAGCATGAATTCTTCACCTATACCAAACTTCTAAGATATGATAGTCAACACATTGCAATCAGGGTTTTAAAAACAAAAGTGGAATTTCTGTTTGGTTTTAATGTCAAAACCATTCTGTCTTTGAAAGACACTGAGGAATGGAAGGGCAATAATTTYAGCCTTCATCTCATGGTCTACTTGAAGAGGTCTCAGTATGAAACCAAAAATACTTCAAGGAAAAGAGGAGGAGCAAAAAGAAAGAACCATGGAATTACCGATTTGGCAGAAAACGAAGTAGTGTATTTTTAAAGAGCCAAACAACAACACTGTTCAAATGAAATTTAAAATATATAACCTTGAAATTTATATACCATAAGTATAATAGTTCCTAAGTTTATGTTTTAATTACATGAACTAGTATCTTTCTAGAACCAATTATAGTATCCCTAATTAAACTGTGGGTCCTTTACAGTAATATCAATTAGCTCTTTAAAAACCACATTATTAATTTATCAAAAAGACAACTTGATAACATAGTGAAGGCAATGAAATAGATCAGTGTGTAACACCCACTGCTAGATTTCATTCCAAAGTAAAGGGGCAGTGAATCACCACTAAATTCTGAGAAGCTGCACAGATTCACCCCTCTCAGGATGGTATCTGCATTTGTAATGTTAAAACTTTCTTCTTTATTTGTTTTTTTTTTTTTTTTTTGCTTGTTTTCTATACACAAAACCATGAAGAAAATCATATTGTTGCAGAGTATGACCTGTAATGAGGTTATATCATAGCAGGTTTTTCTTTGCTGTAAAATGCATCTTAGTGTGTCTGAGACGAAGAAAAGGGCACAAAATAAGTTTGGAGGGAGAATGAGAGCTGAAATTAACACAAACACAGCAAAACAAAACAACAGCTTCTTCATTGAAAGGTACTTTAGATAGTGACAATGAAGCTTCCAGATGATCCAGAAAAGAAAGGAATATGGGAAATACCTCTGGAAAGTATTTCTGAACAGCAAACAGATGATTGGGATGGGTTGTTTGTATTTGACAGCAGCTACTCTGTGGAGCAATAAAAGAACCTTAGACAACTATTTGATCTTCTGGTGGCTTTGGATGGCAGAGGTCTGTCTGCATTCAGTGTGGCACTATTTTATGGGAAGGAAAATACACAAATCCACTGAAGAAGAGGAATACAAACAGAAGGAGTGAATATAGTGCAGAGGAAGAAGTATGACAAGCTTCCCCTGGTGCCAGAGAATCATGCAGCTCCTTGTTTACCAAATTATTGCACTGGCAACGGTGTTGAGATATAGATATAAGTGTTAGTATTTCTCTCTGTTCTATTCGTTACATCTCACTGATTTCATGACTCCTTTCTGTTTTTACTTTCAACTGTATTTCTAACATTATTTCCTCTAAGCATTCTTCTAGAGACAATTTCTTCATCAGGACCCCACAAATATCTTCCTGATTTGCAAAAGTGTCATGTGTATTTACATAGATRTTTGTGGGTCAAAAACCAAGCTCCAAATACTTCAGCATGTGGCTGCAATAACTTGCTGATGTCGACGCTCACCCGCTTTGGGCCTTGAACACAAAGTGTAACATAGAGCTCCATCTGCTGCTGGAGGAGCCTCTCGCTTGGATCATCACCACACAAATGCATGAAGGGGAGAGCACGAAGTTTGTGCCACCGAATGGTCTTTGGGAGTTCTACACAATCTGCCATGCATGTAAGCTTCCACGTGAGCTTTTCTGCTTTGCTCCTATGCCCAGGACACTAGCTGAACCCAGTCTCTACTGAATGAACTCTTTGGAGTCACAGAATTGCTATTTTTTGGAGGGAATTTTCCAATGGCAGCACTGAAAAACTTGTCATTCATTTTAAACAAAAATTTGGGGTGTTTGGTAACAAAAGTCACCTGAATCTTCTGAAATGTGATGTAGGAAAATGGTTTCCTGCATTCCAAATATCTTTGGAAGAAAGAGAGATATGCAGGCAAAAGTTGACGTGGTAACTAGATWTTAGAGACACAAAATATTGCTGCAGGAGCATGAATAATGCATCAAGACAAAACCAGACAGAACTTTCAAATACAATTTTGCTTTGTTAAAATTTTCTCCCAGAAAACTATTTTTCTTTATGAGGAATCACCTGCCTTGCAAGACTATTCCCATTCTATTACTATCTGAAGAGAAATTAAAATAAAGCTCTACAAGCTGAAAGTGCATATTTGGGAGCAAGGTTTTTGTACTCTAATTGGTCAAAGCAATATTATTGAGGAAACCAGATAAAAATTATCAAGGAGAACCGGCTTTTTGCAAGACTTGCCAAGCGCTGTGCTTTCTGAATGATAGTAATAATAAAGAAATATACCATACCTAAGTAGAAAATTGATTTCCTACTTTAAATTTGAAAATAATGTCAATGTGGAACAATGACTTCAATATAGCTGAAATAATCTGTGTCCTTCATGGTACTCCAGATAATCAGACAAACTTCAAATAGTTCCAGGTTTGGATGAAAATGAACATTTCTAGCAGGTTTGACCCGATATAGAATGTATAAAACTCTGCATCTTTTTCTATTGAAAGTTATGCATTTAAGCTATCTTGTTTTGCAGTTAAGTCCCCAAACATGACTTCTCACACAACAGGATCAGGAGGCGGTAAGACCATGAAAGACCTCTTGGGTAGCMCACAGCCGACTGCTATCACAGTGCCAGGGATTGCAACAGAAACTCGTGCAATGCACCACGAAGGGTGATAAAAAGAGGAGAAAGACCTACTAAGCTGAAATAAATGGGATAAGTACATAAATCAAATGCTCATTGCCAAACCATTTTGACCAAATCCAGGAAAGATGGAAACAATTTTGCAAATGGCAAMCCTCCAAAACAGTGATACCTTACATATGGTTCAGGGAATGTTTCCTTTGAAGTTAAAAGGCAGCCAAGTGTGAAATCTGTGATCAATATAAGAAGCAGAAGGAAAAAGCTAACCAGACACAAACAAAAATTCCTGATGGCATTTTAATTCTACATGCATTAGACAGCTCCCAGGGAAAAGACCAATAGCTGTATACACTTTAAATAAACTGCATGCAAAATATGCAGTGTTCATCTTTAACAGTATACCTGCTTCCCTTATCAATTAGGATCTCCTTCATTTCTGAAGTTTTGAAGGAATGAGGTTTTATAAAACCAAATAAATTTACTCTTCTTTGCYAAAGAGTATTGCTGATTTTTAAGAACATTCGGGAGCTTCATGTAGCTACAAATATTTGCTCTTGAAGCATTTAGCAACTTTAAAAATATCACCAATTAGAAGAAGAATGCATTAAGTCTGGAATTAGATGAGACAAAACTTCATACTATTTCCACTGAAATTTCTTGTGGTGAAATATTGGCTGCATGATTTCAAGAAGGTCTGGCTCCCACTAGTACAAATAATGCAGCTAGGGAAAGCTTGGTGGATTRTCTGCAACTGCCTAAAACTAATTTTCCCTCTGCTATATCTTTCAGAAGTGAAGTCCCAGCCTTSACTAGAGAGAGATCTAAGGAACAAAGCCTGGCTCCAAAGATCAATTTTTCTCAAAACTTAGCAAACCTTTGGGTTTGTATTTCTGATCTGTTTTCTGAAAATGAAGTACAAAATTAGATGTTTAAATGTGATATCTTCTACCTAATACCTATTGTGTTGCTATTTAAAATTGGAGTGCTTCAGCACCTCAACTGAACACATATTTAACATACTGTCCATTCTTAGACACGTGAACAGTGTCATTGATTTCAGTAGTATGTCATATGTCTTTTAGGGAGAGAGAACRGAAGAATGGCTGACTTTCCAGGCCAAACTCAAAACACAGAAAACAGTCCTTTCCAATGTGCACTAACCTGACTCAGCATGGCAAGAGGCTCTTTTGGCAAATGTCACTCCTCTTAGRTGAAGAAAGGTCTGGAAAGCTACAGACTGGTCACCCGTATCTCAGTTCCTAAGAAGAAAATGTAGCAAACTTTCCTGAACATCATTTTTGTACAAATGAAGGAGACAAAGGTGATGAGATGACTGGTTCAGGAAATAAGGGTATCAAAGTGGATGTCATTTACCTTGACTTTAGTTAGGCTCTTGACACAAACTCCCAGAGAATCTTTTTATGCTATCTGGAAAGGTATGTCATATGTGCGTGGAAAACTAGTTGGACTGCCATCTTCAAAGAGCTCGAAATCAAAAAGTAGCCAGTTACTAGTGATGTTTCTTAGTGTTGATCTTTGTACTGGTATTGCTTAACACCTGCTTTAAGAAACGGGGCACAACAAATCACTGTCTGCTACCAACACACTGCTGGCAGTAGGAGTAGCCTTGGCCACAGAGCCTCAAGGCTCCATGGAGGTGGACAGAYACTCTTCATTACTCTTAGCGAAGAACAAAGCATTTCTAAAAAAAATTACCAAACAATCCCCCAGAAAAACTTCATGTCTCCTGCTAGTGTCTGCCATGACTGAATAGAAGTTGCATGAGACATTCCTGTATGAGAGGTGGTATTGAGCATCCCTCTTGACACATACCTCTTCAGCCTCTGAGTATTGTAAGAGACCTGCAAGATCTTGTAGTCTATTAATTTGTGTAGGTCTGTTTGGTGGTGCAGGAGCACTACAAGTTTTTCTTGTTCTCTTTGTTTCTGCCCTAAGCCTCCATGAAAAACACACTGTGGGCACTGGATTAGCAGCTCCTCTATGCTACGAGTATAGAGAACAGCCTTGATGTGAATGCAGCTCATCCTAAAGACCTCCTTCAAGCCAAATACAGTCATCTACAATAACACAATAAATACCTTTTGAGACTGATGGGAGRCTACTGTGGAGGGCACTGCAGTGAGAAGTATGGCATTCATATCCAGTTTTAGGTCTGCTTGCTGACTTTGTATCACAGGTATGCACTAATGCCCTTATTGATGAGAAAAACCGTGGACACAAACCACAAAGCACCTGCTGCTGGATTCTACTGGAATGGAGCTCCCTTAAACTACAAAAAAAAACAACCCTCCTGATTTTTTTTGTCTTGTTTTAATTTGAACTCATTCTTTCAGGAAGGAATTGAGACTGATCATCGTTAATGCAAATAAAAGGCTCCTGCAACTTCCCACTAACAGTGAAACCAAAGCAAGAGTAAACTGCCCAGAAAAAGCAACTATACTGACCTTGTGATGTGCTGAGTAATACATATACTGCAAACTACAGATTACCAAGCTTGTGCAATGAATTTCCAGATCTATCATAAGGACTGTCAAAAGCACCTGCTAGGACCACTAGCATCCATTGACTTCAGAAAGAGCGTAAGCATAACAAAAATAAGCACATCTAAGCAAGTGTATGTTATCTTTTAAAAGCCTGACTGCATCATGACCAGAAACAATGCACTGAGCTTCTAATCCAAAGAAAAGAAAAATTAAYTTGTTCCTGATTGTTCTTTTCTAAGTACATGCTAAGTAGAAATACAAATGGTTAAACAACAATATATAGAGAAACATATACTAACATAAGAGCTGTCAAGAGTTCCTCTTAAAATATAACTATATATTTTTATCCATGTAAAYAATATCTTATTACAAAACCTACTATTTTAAGTGAGGTTCCTTCAAAAGAAACACCTAGACTTCAGCTGACAGAAAAAAATTTCCAGTAAAACTGAGGAGTATAAAATTTTGCATCCTGTACAAGGCTGTGGATTTATCTTTACAAAATACTCAAAGGACTGACCTAAGTCACCTCCTTGTTAATGAACATCAGATTTTGCACTTGTAGGTGGGAGATTTCTTTCAGCCTCTGAAGTTTGTTTTCAGAACAATGTCCCCTCAAATTAGTCYTGCACTTTACAATGCATGACTGCACTTGACTTTTAGTGACTGAAGTTCACAATGCTTTTGTTAAAGGCATTCACTGCCAGCTAGTGATTGGGGAGACAAAATAACATGTATTTGAAGTTTACCATACTTTAAACATATTGCAATTGACTTAAGGGAAGGCACAAATACCACCACATCTGCAATATGCCATTTCTTACTTTCTCAAAAAGGATGCAAGGGAACAAATTGGTTTATGATTTGTTCATAACACTATTCATATAAAATACAGTTATTAGAGGTTTCAATAACTGAGCTGAATAAAAGCCATTATATTTAGTTGCATTTAGACAATTCTTCTAGAGGGCAAGTCAAAGAACTGGGGACGCCATGAATTCGGCCTTAAATTTATCAAAAATATTAATACTCCTGGAAAGCTAAACAGTTATCTGATTTGAATCATGGGACCATCTATAATTAAGTCTTCTCAAGTTCTCAAGGTCTTGGCCCTGCTTACACTTCTACCAGCATCAGCGATGTGTAATTCAACTGCAGGCAGTGTAAAATGAGTAGGTGAGACCACAATCATGCCTTTTGACTCCAGTATCAACCCCTTCACACTTTTATTTGAAACAAAAGGTTTTTCTTCTTGATTCATATTATACTTTTCCTCCTAGATATCCTGGCAGAAACCCAGTGTCTCTTACTCTTCTTTTACTTTTTTTTTTCTCAGCGTTACATGGAAATTACACAGCACTAAAAGAAGCTGCCAAGGACAGTTCAGTTCTAAGTAAGTGTCATAGCAAGAATCGTATTTCACACGTTTTTAACCAGCTTTGATGCAATGCAGGAATGAACAAATTATCTTTGGCATGAAGGAACACACCAATCTACCATGTCAGTGTTACAGCAGGAGGAAGATGGAGTGAATGCAAGGAGTTTACTTTCCAGGAAATATTTCACCCTTGAGATTCACCAAAAGCCCTCAGGAGTTTCAAATATTAGAAAACTAAACTAAAACAGGGAGATTAATACATACATCTTTTGAACCTCCTGAATCTTACTGTTGGCCGTGTCCCTTCCAACCTTAACCATTTGGGGATTCTGTGGGTTTTACTTTTTATTTCCAAACTTGCACAGACTGGGTTACTACACATCAGACTGACTCCTCATTTCCGCCTCCTGCCTTCTCATGTACAGAGTGAAAAAAGAAAAAAAAAAAAAAAAAAAAAAAGAGCCTCCCGGAATCARTAGACAAATGTATCAGAGGCCAGGCTGCTGGGAATCCAGGCATGGACAACAGAGAACCATGGTCAGTAACAAAAAGGAAACTGGGAAATRCCTGTGACCTCTCTTACAATACAGRSCAYCTTCAGTCTCCACAATGCTGCATTAYWGACAGGTAAAGATGAGCAGGARCATCTGGAGGAATACTGATTAAAATAAARTACAAACCATCTGAGCCCAGTCTTTTGCCTCACCACCACTCAGAAAGCTGGCCTGGATCCCTTACCCCATCACTTCCTTTGTGCCTGTCAGACACAGCTCCATCATCAAACTGTACCTGCTGTAAGCATTGATTAATTCCACATTTAAGAATAGCATCAGTTTGCATTGGTGTGTTTAGAAGATTTCCTTGTCATTCCAGGAAGTGGCAAATACTACTCTCATGGGAACAACCTCAACAATTTTGCAGAAACTTTCAAAGGAGAGTGACTAAATTAAGAAAGGACAATTTTAACTTTGCTCTGTAAAAACCTCAGCCAAAACCCACCAAAGACTGCAGGAAAACCTGGTGCAGAACTTCTGCTACACAGCTAATATTTGTACTCTAGATGCAGTCTGCAGACAAGAGCGGCTCAAGGGACTAATTTGGAGATTGCTGTGTTGTTATCTGTGATATCAGCAAGCTACAGATACAGATGGATTTTGAAACAGGGTTTTTTACCACAGTGGTAGTCAGTTGACAACAGCAGTTTTTTTCCAGGAAACTTTATGAGAACTCAGGAGAAAATAGGACTGTCCTTACACTGATCTATTTGCAACACACGTCCCACAGCTTTTTTARCATCTCCTCCCACTATAGAGCTTACTTATTCATGTATCTAACCTCATCTTACTGTACCTCAGACTCCTATAAAGGCTTTTGCATCTTCTTAACTTTCCTAATTCTAAAAACAGCTTTTGGGAAAAATAARGTTTTGGTCTGCTTACAAGCCTTCCTACATGAAATAAGATTTTGTAAGTACTTCAAGTTCTGCAAATTTTATCTCAATAAAATGTTGAGCCATCCACAATGAGTTCAGAGGTTGCCAGTTTCTGCTGTGATTTACTCCTTTGCCCAATGGTTGCAAAAGATTGAAACAGGAAGGGCAAGTTCTTACTGCACTGGCTAGAGGAGCAGAGAGCGTTCAGGGCTCATATGAAGGGAGGGAGAGAGGAAGGGAAGGAAGGRAATTAAGAGGGGRCAGCTCTGTTTTTCAAGATTGGAAGAGGATAATAAACTCTCATCTCCTTTAGGAGAGAAACACAGGACCAGAAGGAAGATCATAAGTTAAAGTGTTCAAGTGCCCTGCTAAGGCATTCTTGCTAACCTCAAGGTTATTCTACTGATGGCCAATTTATGCTCATTTGTTCATGGGGCAAGACTGGAAAGATGCATTGCCTGTCCCTTATTTAAAACTCAGTGATTGCTTGTTGAAAATAAAGGCAGATAAAAAAAATATGTCTGTTTTGTTCTTGTTTAGCAGCCTTTTTATTTAATTAAGTCCAGTTAATGAGGACTTTCCTTCCTCCCTCCCCCAAAATCTTCAGACAAAACCAAGATAGCCAAGACCTTCTTTTCACTTACACTTTGTTAAAAATATTGACTTAAAAAACCCCAGAATTTTCTTCAAATGTCACTGAAAGTTAAAAATAGAGAGGTACCAGAAAAGCCTTTTACAGTGCAATCATAACAGTACCACATCACTGTTGAGCACSACAATTAAAAAGATCCATTATGACAGTGATGTGATATGTCTCTGCATTTGGTCTTTCAGGGTGAAGAAAAAAAGCCAGTGCAATTTTTGTTCTGTCTGTCAACCAATTTTTCCAWTGGTGTTCTCATATACTTTGAAATGGTAAAGTATTCTTTCATTTAGATGTTGATATGGGTATTTTTAAACACATTTTTGAGGTGTTAAAGTAACATTATTATATAGCCACCAAATTCACTAAGACAAAAAAAGGAAGACTAAGACTCTAGGAAAACGCAGTACTTGTAGTTGGATACAAGAGCCACAGTTTGCTTGGAATATTGGGGCCAGGATAGTTACGTTGCCTTTTGCAAATTAGCTAAGAGTTGCAGGTGGGAAATTACTTTTGATATTTAGATAATTAAATTAATTTAGGAGACAAATTCATGCTGACATTTATAAAYGTGGATGCTGCTACAGTTCAGACTGAAAATTAAATGTGAAAACCCTTTAWAGCCAAAGCATCTACAGAGGCATTYCTGAATTATATGAATACWGTGTTTTCTTTACAGTGAAGGCCAYTGTTTTTCTTCAAAAMACAATCCTGTTAYATAATGCATAAATGATCATAAGGGTCCATAGTACACTAAAATTTAAGTAAGTTAATCTTAATTTATAATGAACTTTATTAAGATATTCAGGAATACTTTGTTCCTTTATTCTATGTGAATTAAGATCAAGGAAAATTGCAGAGTTAAAGGAATTTTCAGAYGCATTTATTAAGTAGATAAAAGGAAAAAAATTACCACTGCATCAAGTCTTGAATGCAATAAATTACAATAATGAATACAAACCTAACTTCAAGCACTTATAGGTATTTGAAGTGTTGTGTTAAAAATTTGGGAGATCCAGTGTCCAACCTAGAAGAGCCATGATCTTGAAGCTCCAAGCTGGCTTGGACACAGAATCATCTTTTTGTGATATGAATGTGACACACTCTAAAACATTTGATTGGTACTTCTTTGYTGAGAGGACTTTGAGAAACTGCAGCTTCTTTTCTAGCAGTTCTTTCTGCCAGTATAGATGGGACAAGATTAAGGTGTCTACCCCTGTAGTACAGCAGCAGTGGAAAAACTGGTGTAGGGAAAAATTAATCTCAGGAGGTAAGAGTTTAATCACTGCTTAAGCAACACAGCAGTTCAAAGAAGAGCATGCTACCAAGGTCTTGCACAAATCAACACTGAGTGGAACCAGAGTGTATAATAATGACATTTAACTCAGAAAGAAGGCAACAGGGAGGGGGGAAAAGCAAGAAAAAAACATAGCTATCTATACTAAGAGAGACAGGGAGTAAAGAGACAGAGAATAAACTTGTTTTCCAGGGCAGAGTACTTTACTTCATATCATTACATCTGAAACAGGGTGTTTAGAGAAAAAGAATTCTGATGTCAATTGTAGAGGTAGGAATAAATTGAATATGGAACAGTATAAAGGCCATTTGCAGAAGATGTAACACTGGAAACACCCCAACATTGGTTGAAGAATTAACTGAAGCCATTAGAATTTTCACATTTACAACCTAGACTATAACCCCCTGACCTGGACAGGAGAGTGCTGTGCAAGTCTTTGTCATCCTGGTGAAATCAAAGCTGAAAACATCCATTGCTCCTTCCTCATCCATAGATCCAGGAATTTCATTATAAACGTATTGGTTGGTCAAGCATATCACCCAGGAGGCAAATCCCCACTGTCTGTTTGCAGTGACCTTCTTCTCCTTCATGTGCTGAGAATTGGATTCCAAGYGGACTCGAGCCTTATTTTCCAGAAGATGTTAAGTAAGGTTGGCCCACATAGTCCCATGTATTTGTATGGGTTGAGATTTCTCAAGTGAATCCTGACTTGACCATCCAACTTTTCCTATTTGAACATGTCTCTGGGCACAAAGGTTTGGGAAATGCTGATAAAGACAGATGCATTTTGTAATCTTGGCAAGTGGTAAATGCCACTAATTTACCCAGCATATTCAGACATGAACCTACATTTTCATAATTTGTTATTTTTGCTGCCAAAGTAGAGGTAAATGTGCCCTTGATGTTTGTTGTCTGTTTCAGTTCCAGCCGAACTTTTGTTTTCCTACTGCCACCCATACCATCGTGGGCAGCTTCTATATTCTTTCTCTGTACCCTGCTTCTKCTTCTTACGTATGTTCTTTTTGGGTTGGAGCTGAGCCACACAGTCCATTTTGCCAAGCTGGCCTTGTGATACGTATACTTATTTTCCTGAGGCCTGGCATGTACAACATTTTGCTCCTTATGAATAAGATCTTGAGCTTTTCTCTTCAGTCATGCCTTCTRCAGGATCTCACCTACCAGCTCCCCATGAATAAGCCAAAGTCTTCTCTGCTCAAGTTGRGTCTGTCCCTTGTTCTTTGCCTACCTCACCCCACTCAGGATCCCACTCAAAGAACTTTGCTGCTCTATGTCAGCTGGGGTAAAGTCTATCTCTGACCCCATCAGGAAACTACATCATCTCGGATCATAGGATTCAAAGAGCTGAGATACTCAGTCCTACAGCACAGGGAGTGAAGATCACTCCAGTAAGGCTGAAGCCCCAGGGCTCAGAATACTTGTAGMGGAAGGATCACTGTGCAGCAGGAAATGTGTTAATTTTCTTTTACTTCCTAAAAAATGGAAGAAGTAGCAAAGACTGTGTATCATGTGCATACAGATTTCAGATTACAGATTATTTAGGGGAATTTATACCAGCTTTTGCAAGATACAGTTATCAGTTCTGACATGTCAGATAAATACATTTATTCTTTATAGAATAGGGCACTGGGGAGTTTTGAAGCCTTGCTCTTATYCACTTTCCTTTAAATGCCCAGCAATGACAACTGTGCCAGTCTCCTATGAATTCACTGGCAGCTGTTTATTTCTTTATGCCTCACTGTCTTTCTACACCCTGTTGTCTCTTAAATTGTAAGCTCTTTGTGGCAGAAAAGCCTTTTGTTCATTGTTTTGTGGTGGTTTTTTTTTTCTGGACAGCACCCAGAACAATGAGGAATGAGCTTCCTAAGCTTTACCATAATACTAAGCAACACATGTTCATAAATTTTTCWATTTTTATATATTTATAGGTGACATTTTAGATCCTTTTTATGTAGTCCAGCTATACTCCTGGAGCTGTTCCATTCACATCTTCACAAAGATAGTGGTTGCAGCTGAAGTGAGAAGATTGATCCAAATTATCTTTAAATATGTGCAGTGTAAACGCTGCCCAATATAAAATTTACAGATAAAATCAGCTTTCTGAAGAGAGACAAAGGCAAAAAGATGACCATCTTATGAGCTGCTTTTGAGAAAGCAAAAGGATCTTTGTTACACTCAGTGGTTTTGTTAAAAAATAACAGAAAAATGGATCAGAAAGAATATGATGTTGTTCTTCATGACAGAGGAAGACAGTTCTTACTAACATCCACTGAAGAATTGMCATATTTAAACTTAAGATTTTAGAGTACGCACTTGGACCAAGAGAAAGGCTACTTTTCATTTTTGAAAGCTTTGAAACACCAGTGTTTCATCATGCCTTCASTGACACCCAGTTATGTAGAATAAACCTAAACTTTAAAAAAAATTACACACTACCCCTACAAGCTCAGGTGCACAATTTCATGAATGATGAAGAAAGTAAAAACAGTTTGTCTCAAAAGGCCTCATTTCTCTTCTCACAGTTTTTCAAACTGTTTCTTCTACAATTATTTGGTRAGTTGAGTTACTTCCAAAGCTTAGCGAGTGCTACCTAAAATGCCACTACATATAGAGGCATTTTAGAAGAGAAGAAAMAAAATAACTCTTGCCTCTGGAGGTGATGCTACTCAGGTCACCAGAGAGATGGTCCAACAGTACTGACAGTCACTCTCTTCTCAAATGCTACAGTGTATAAGAAAATGGTTTATAGCTATGTAGTCTATTCAAGCATAACCAAAATAGCCCAGGAATACAGGAACACTGRTGAATGACTGTATTCTCATCTGTACCTATATGTCTGGCCTGTTTCATTGTGGGGGTACTTTGAATGGAAGATCTTTTTATTCCAGCCGTGACTAATCTGAGCAAGGCTTGAATAAATTAGCCTCTCCTCTCACCTGCGTGAATACATTCACCAATACTTTTAAGCATCTGCAAATAAATAACAAAAAATATACCTTTCATGAAGTCTGGCTTGCATAATATTTTGTACTTTGTGTGTATTGTTCTTTAGAGAATCTCTTGTGGTCTGAAACCTGGATGTATGCCACATGACTGTCTAAATTTAAAATATTTAGTCCTGTAAAGTGTATTAAATATGTCTGAAACAAAYTCCTGAAGCAAATTCACCTTACACYATGTGAGAATTACGATGTAAGATGTAAGAATTAAGAAGCAAGTATTATGTCTGAAAAGCAGCTAGAAAACTGTTGTAGCCTGCACATGCAAAAYATTTAAGGCGTGTCTCTCAGAATTAATTTTCATATTTTAATATTTTGTTCCCAAGTCTGCTAGTTTTTCTGAGATGCTTGCAGAAACCACTTTACTTTAAGACATGATTTCTTTTTAAAGCATGTGAAAAAGAAATAGCTAGATAATTGGATTTTATTTTTAGGGGATTCTGCAAACAGCAAAGGATTCTTGTGCATCATCTAACAAAGCTGGCTTTTCATGTTTGTTTTGCAATGAGAATAAAGTCACTCCCATCCCTACTACCTTGCAGACTCTAGCTATTTCAGCTGAGGATTCGCAAGGGGAAAGAGACTAATGGAGCAACCATTTTCTACCTCACCCCATTAGTCCTGATTRTATCAGGACACCACGTGAGACAGAAGATTGTGCTGCCTTTTCACATCCAAAATCAAGTCCCTTAGAGTGATAAAATCACCAGTAGTGACAAGTCTGTTTACAGGGGTGTTCAGAGGCTTATGGTGTAGAAGTGGCTTTTCCATATGAGCAGCTTCTCTGAGATGACCACCAAAATTAGTAAAGACGGTGTTTTTCTTGCACCTACTGGTACTACAATTATTTCAATAATATTATCAGATAATTGATACTATTTACAATAGTAYTGAATGCTGGTTTGAAGGGTAAGTGTCGAAGGTATGGAAACAGCAACAAAGGAACACATAGTGCATGCCCTTCTAAATGAGAACGTGTAACATAAAATTCACATAGCTTCAGAAGATCCAGGTGTCCACCTAGTGTTCCTCCAAAGCATTAACTTATGGGACAGTCTCCCAGGAGCTCACAGAGCTTCAATCACATTGCAAATCCACATGTTGCCTGAACATCTGAATTAGAGGTAAATAAAACAGATTCAATAAAGTGCTGCACCCCTGTTCTCAGTGAAAAGATGTTCAAATATTATTGTGCCAAAAGAGCAAGGCAGCTCTAATTCCAGCTAAGAATAAATTTCTAGAAAGTGACAAATTTCATGTAAAACAACAACACAGAGACAGAATGTTTCTTTTGTCAGACAAAAGCCAAAAGCTTAAAGGCACAAAGGAATCATGAAGGGTTAATTACTTCACTGATAGTGTCTTCCCAAAGTGGGTGCTTCAGCGAATCAGCAGCACTTATGGTGATGTCTACCAAGAAAAATGTAACACTACCTTTCAGAATTATTCATTTTCACAGACCACATGTTTACTGAAGCATTCTTTGCTGACTCATGAGATTGTACCAAGGAAACCTAATATTTGTGGATGTTTCTTCTCGCTATAATGCCCATCCTGACTGTATGAGTAGAGGCATCTAATAATAGGAACTGGAGTACAAGTGTAATTATTGAGAGGGCCAGACAAGGTGAGCTATCCAGGATATCTGTTTGTCTACAATGTGCATAAAATAACTTTGTCAGAGAGCCATCCAGCATCCTTCATGCATTGAAATAGAAGATTTTGGTTCAGAAGATTTTGCATTTCAATGCCCTTTTGAAAGTACTCCCATAGTCCAGATGATAAACAATGTTYCTCAGACTTTAGAGGTTTAAAAAGGATTTAGTTTTATAAGAGGATAAGCATCACAGAATTGCTAACACCAAAGTACTTCAAAATAGGCATTTGGATAAACACAATGCAATTGARTAATTATGCTGAACTCTTGCAGATGAAACTATTCCTGCTATGTTTCATTTGGAGCAAGGAGAAGATAGCTTCCAGATCTGTCYAGAAAGAGAAGAGAAATGTCACAGTAAAACACCTGCTAGAACTTTAGGTGGATTTGGACTTCATCTGAACGAAAAGGGTGCAGGATTCTCAGGAAATAATGCTGTGGTCAAACAAGACAGATTGGTGTGGATCATTTTAAGTGTTTTTATTACTTCAAGAACTGCCTCCTYCTCCCATAGTAGGCTCAATTTCTATCGATTGATTAAAGAGCCAGAATGAAGTGGCCTCAGGAAAAGAGCAGTGAAGAATGCAAGTTGTGCTAAAACCAGTGCCTGACCAGGTTGGTATTATTGTTGGCATAAGTTTGAGCCACAGAACAAACATTGTTAATACTAAATTGCAGTGTTTGTGAAAAAAGCCTGGTCATTGGCAAACCAAAACAGTGCAAAAACCTAAAACTGATGTGGTAATCCATACATGCTAGGGCACAGCAATAAAATGTGCTGACAGGTACAACAGAGACTTAAGAAAGTGTTTGTTTTAAAAACACATCTGCAGATCACAATATGATAGATGAATACTTTTTTGCAGATCTTAATCAATAAATTGCATTTCATGAAATGCTTGACCTAAAAGGACAATTAAGAAGATATTACAAGCATTAGCATGACAAAGGTATCTGTAATGCTTCTRTAATACTTAAAGTAGTTCCTCTGCTTTGTCCTAGCCAAAGATCATTGTGAGGAAGCGTAACTCCTCGAATTATCTGTGGAGAAGAGATATACCCCTGTTACTTTGTTTCAGTAGGTAGAAAAAAATCAGTCATTTCTGAAGACAGTCCAACAAGATGAGTATAGGAATGAAATACCAGAAAAAGATGGAGCAGGGGGAAAACTAAAACAAAGTTTAACAAAAAAGTATGTTCACTTGCAATCAACACCTGCATTGCAGTGACCAGCCTTTTCAGGATTCCTGTTTACAAACTGCATCAGCAGTGCAAGTGAAAAACGAAAACCTTGTAGTCTTGGCAAGCAGGTGAATTTGYCAGCAGACTTCTTCTGGGCTTAAGCAAGTCTGGAGTTTTCCCTGCTCTGCCTCAGAATTTGCAGAAATTCTCATGGCATCTATATTGTTGRGTCATAGAGTTGTTTAGGTTGGAAAGGGCCTTGCAGATCATCTAGTTCCAATAGTCCTGCCAAATGCAGAGACACCTTCCACTAGGCCAGGTTGCTTAAAGCCCTTCCAACCTGGCCTTGAATRCTTCCAGGGACAAGGTATCCACMACTTCTCTGAGCAACCTGTTCCAGTGTCTCACCACCATCACAGTAAGGAATTTTTTCCTAATGTGTAATCTCAACACAGCCTTTTCCAGACTATTTCACTACAAGTGCAACTGATATTAGTGAAAGCAATTAACAATTCTTCTGYTCCAGAAATTTTCCAGTTTGCCCCAGTTCACTTCTTCTCTGCAAAAGGCACCTATGTTAGCTTGCATACTATGCAAAAGTAAAGCTGGACTTGAGTAATTACTGCAATATTGGCCCATGGTAAGTCTCAGACAACTGGTTGGATTGCAGTAAATTACCTAGAACATAGAGCTGTATTAGCTATAAACTTACACTTTACTCAGTGAAGTAAAGAGAGATAAAGATCATTTTAAGGTGAACTGGTGGAAAGAAAATTAGTAGGTAGTCTGAAGTTTAYATTTAATTCTTTATAATTGATTTATAGTACATCTAGTGGCCCTTCCCCAAGAAGACAGATACTGTGCTWATTTATAAAACAATAGGTATGTGTTATATTTCTTATATTGTGTTAAGAATCTTTAGTTACAAAAGAAACATGGCTTGAGCATTACAGTCTGTGTTTGGCAGTAACGAGGAGGGGAATGTTATTAAAAATACACATCAGTGTTGCTGTGTTSCAGGTTACTAAAGACTACTAAACCCTGGATGTAGAGTTCTATTTTCAGAAAGCATCGTTTAGCGTTTATGCTTCAGATGTTAGCTGTATGTACAGCTAACGTTTCTGATCTGACTTAATTTACCTACTGGGATTGCACCGCACCTTGAAATCTGAAAAGTATTCCATAGGAAAGCAAGCATCAACAACACTACTGTTTATCTATATTCAGACATTATTATTTGACAGAGCATGAATAATTTGATTAGATTTGTTTGGTTTGGTTTGTATACTGTGTTTGATTAACTGTGCTGCTCCAGTACAAAGGATGCCGCCTTAACCGCTTCCTTGTCCTCGTTTTCCAGTGCTTTACCACCAGGAGGAGCTGTAGGGAGCCTTGTATCGAGATGAGGAACTGGAAAATTTACCTTTGAACACACCCGCAGCAAGCATTTGTTCCGGACTCGGCCACTGCTGCAACAAATATTACAGACAACCGCTTACAACAACTCCTATGATCAGGGTAAAGGCTGCATTAGACTCTTGCTGAAATTATCCAATGCAATTTCTATTCTTTAAAAAAACAAACAAACAAACAAAAAACCACAAACAAAAAGATACCGAAAAAACAAACAAACAAACAAAAAAAAACCAACCAAACCAAAACCAGTTTTGGGTCACTAATAAATAGATGTATCTATTTTTCCTAGTTTTTACTCTTTGTCCCAAATGTAGGGAGAGGAACTAACTGTTAGTGCCAGGATTCATGCATARTCACATGTATGTACATGCAAAGGTCACTTCTGTATGGGAGGTGGGATTTTTTCCAAGCAGAAGTTGAAACCTATATTTAAACTGGCTGAGTTCTCTGCAGAGAAGAAGGAAAAAAATGGATTAGCATATATTACACTCTAGTGTCTTCTAAAAATTTAGTGTAGACATTATTTATAAAACCCAGGGGAGAAATTAATAAAGAATTTCATTTGAAGCCTATAGAATTTTATGTTGTTTCCTGCTCAGTTTTACAGCAGCTTTAGTATTTAGTTATGGAGATGTAAAACACTAACAGCAGACTGTGAACCTGCTCTTCAAAGCAACAGTCATGACAAATTTTTTACAAGACAACCATGCCCTGAAATGTTTTAACTTTTATCCCTAACCCAGATTAATGGYACATTTCTTTATGAAGTAGAAAAGGATGAAAAAATTGCCACAAACTTTTCACCCATTAACAGGAAATAAATATATAAATAAATAATACRTCCTTCTTTTAATTTTATTTTCTCTATTTCAGCATTTAACTTTCTCTATCATAAAATAAGATACTTCAGTAATTTCCTGATACTTCTGCTCTTCCTATCTTTCTTTTTCATACTTTTTTCCCAATATATGGGCAGTAGAAWCCATCTCACTCTTCAAGCCTGTGCATCCTTTGCTTCTCTGCTGCATGCTACTGCCTACCAGCATGACAACTGGTGCCAGTGACTGGTATGATCTGAACACCTACTTGCTAGGAATAAAAAGCCAGCTTGATAAAATTGCATTGCAAGTCTCTTAAGGGTTGCATTTAACTTTGCAAAACAAATCCCTATTTCCAAAACTAATATGTTTTTCAAATGCATCATGCTAGAATATTCAGTCAAAAATAAAGTGTTATTTTAACTGCAAGAGCTTTATAATTTTGCTTTCAGTGATAATAAACAGGATAATTTGGAGCATTGAGATGTTTCACTAACAGCTTTCATCACTGAAAGGTTGACCTGAGGGTCTCTAGGCCTCATAGGAATTGGAGCTATACATCAAAAAGCTGCTGTCATGACCATAACTGCATATATCAGGTACTGTCTCAATAAACAAATACTTTATTTGCTTTATGTACTGCCAAAGCAGATCCAAAACCAACAACAGACATATTTAGAGTCTTCAAAGATAAACCAATTCAAATMTTCTTTGAGAGGCAAACTATGGCACCTTCCAAGTAAATAATATTTCAGTGTTAAGGCAAATATCTGCAAAATGCTCTCCACACATGACTAAGAGCATTGTTTAGKGCTCAACAGTTAAAGGGTATTCATYGTGTACTGGAGGAAGAGGACCATYATCCTTTCCTCAGACAATAGAGGGAATAAAATCATACCGACTTACTGCAGCAACACAGAATTCTTTGTCAGGGACAGTTTGCCCGTTTAAGCATGGGGCAAGACTTGTGGCTCACAGTGCTCTTGCACTGTTGGRATGTACAGATTAAGCACATATGTGCAGGACGGAGGCATCCATTTTTTCAACAAACATTATCTTTCTGTTCAAGAAACAATTTTACTTATCGGTACAAAATGGGTGCCATTAGACTGAAGGATGATAACAATTTCTATTCTCGGCTATGCCAAATCCATTTTAAGCAGCTTGGGTTTCTTTTTTGAGCAGAAATAGCCTTGACTTTCATTTCAGCTACAATTCAAGGCCACTTACTGGTGATGGTCAGGTTCTCTCCATGGGAAGTACAGAGCCCCAGCAKAGTCACAGCTCATTCGTAATCAAGYTAAAGCCCAAGTTTTCACTTAATTCATAGTTGTATGATTCCTGATTTCCTTAGTGGTGATTCCATCCAATGGAAATGGGAAATGCCTTGRTCTCCATCACAGCTACCTGATTTAAAGATTTTCTTGGTGATCTTAACAGCTCGGAACTTGGAAGAAAACCAAAACATTCTAAAACTTAATTGGGAAAAGTATYTCCATAAACACTCTCCTTAGAAGAAACAACTCAACTATGTGGATTAATCTGCCTTAGATAAATATTGAATGAAATTATTTAAAAGAACTAGTAACACAGGAGCAAGTCTGAGGCTGGGTTTGTGGGGAAGAAACAGGAGTATATACACTGAGTGTGCAACTTGAGAAAAGAAAATAAGAGATACAGAAGAAAAACMTACAGGAAGAAAAGAGATGATTTACTTAAGAAAAAAAACAAGAGACACTAGATTTTAAGTATCGAGACTTGAAATTTTGACCAAATACAATAAATAAGTTTCTACTTAAATTGATTCTCAAGTTACATAATTCCTCAAGGTGTGAGTGCATGAGTGTGCATGCTTTCCCTCAGTAAAGTACTCCTATTATTCTAATGACTAATAGATTCCTTTTTATGACCTGTTTATYGACCCAGTTTAAAACAGAAGTTAAAACAGATGAAATAAATCAGTCAGGTTAGTTTCACGTAATTTCAAAGCAATGTACCTCTGGTATCAAAGCGTTTAGGTAGCAGGTTTACTTCCTTAACTTCATAAGATTCATATAATACAGAGGCATTTCAATCCAATTCATACATATGTGGACAAAGATGCAARGAGTCAGCTCTGTTTTAATTGCTATTGAGCACAAAATTGATGTTATCACAGAACTATTATAGCTCAATACTTCASCATATCTTTTCAAAATAGAATGGATATAATATAAAATTTTCTAGACTGAATTCATCTGACTTTTTATCATCCAGTCACTCAATATCATGATGYCCTTATGCACATCTTTGCCACTGGCATGCATCATTCCTTCTGTGTTCCTACTGTTCCTACTCCATCAAGGGTTGTTAGGCCAGGGTTTGAGGAAAAAGCAGAACATGGAATATGCTGTCCTGTTTTCAACTGGGATAGGGTTGATTTTCTTCCTTGGAACTGGCGCAGTGCTGCATTTTGGATTTAGTATCAGAATAATTTTGATAACACACTGATGTTTGTTGCTAAGTAGTGCTTACCTTAAGTTAAGGACTTTTCAATTTCCCATGCTCTGCTAGTGAGGAGGTGCACAAGAAGCTGGGAGGGAGCTGAGGTCAAAGGGATATTCCATACTACACACATCACGGTGAGTATATAAACTGGGGGCAATTGTCCAGGGGAGGCCGATTGCTGCTTGAGGCTGGGTATTGGTCAGCAGGTGGTGAGAAAATGTGTTCTGTGCTGGCTCTTGGGTTTTATCTTGCTTTKTGTTTTCTTCCTTATCATCATCATCATCATTATTGTTATTAGACTCAGTTATTAAGCTGTTCTTACCTCAACCCGAGGGTTTTACYTTTTTTTCCAATTCTCCTCACCATCCCATCAGTTCCTCTATGTGTTTGCTGAGAGGCTGTGTGTTACCTAGTTTCCAGCTGGGCTTAAACCAAGACGTACATACTGACTAAAATTGACTACAAATTCAAAACTAAACCTGCCTTAAAGCAAAGAGACTGTGGAAATAAGAATTACAAAGGAAATGTATTAGGTAGCTTTCAAGAACACCCCACAAAATYGTTGCTCAAATTTCAAGAGGAATGACCTGACACCCAAGTTGTGCAAGCAGTTCAAGCACAGCTCCTGACATGGAGCTACATCATGCCCTTGTCAGCAGATTTGTGGTGGCCTGGAGTCTGCTAGGTCATCCAAGCCCTGGGCTGTGGGAGGAAATGAATTAGCAGGACCCAGTCTCCAAATTACCCTGGGTACCAGCAGAAGGCCCTGCCTCATTTATCTTCAACCCAACTGTGATTTACTGCTAAAATGCCTTCATTAACTCTGGTCACCATGCGGAAAGTGATACACTAGTGAAGGAGCTAAGTCTTACTAAACCCAGCGATGCAGTCCAAACGTAAATGTTTCAACACTCATGCCATCTCAGAGTTACTATGCTCTGAGCTGTGTCATTTCCACTATTTTTGCAGACAGAGTAAACCAAAATGGGAAGCTTGTCCAGCTGATGTGTTTTCTTGTGTGGGTTATTTTTTAACTGCATCCATTCTCTGATCTGGTTCACTGAATGTCCACACAAATACCAGTGTCAGCACTGCMCAATGGGCTGTGCAAGGGTGATCACAAACAGAAGTAGCAGAATGCGGCTGCTTACAATACATCAAGGCCCAGAGAATCTYTCACCTAAGAAAAACATTTACTACAACAATAGCTTGGTAGGGGACAAAGCTCATAATGCAGTCTTTTGCTTACTGTGGTAGGGAACAAAACTCATGATGCACTCTTTTGCTTACTGGGACCATTAATAGTTTCACTTTCCCCTGTCAGCAAAAAAAAATGTGTAGGGATTTAATATCTTCCCCTACCTCTCTGTCAACTTTCATTTCAACATGATAATTGATGCAGATTACTGTCTCTTTATAATATGCTTCCTAGAGGAGCCAGGTAACAGCCCCATTTATACCTACTCATAGATATTTTGCTTTCTGCAAAATACATTTCAGCAATATAGACAGCCCAAGACAGAAAGCATACCAAATCCCTCAAGGCTATGACAGAAACCAAAACAAATCCTCCAGAGGCAGTACATTAAWGCTTCAATGTCATAAACTGACATAACTGCTGCTGAAAGAAGCAATCCTACTGCCTGTCAGGCYCCCTCACATCTCCTTCCTTGGCACCAGGAGGAGTATGCACTCATCTGTGTGATGAAAAGGGTAAGGTGTTTGATCTGGGTCACAATTAACTTTTATCCATTTGCTTGCTTGGGTTTTGTCTAGTTAATTGTAACTCAGATCAATGCCCTGAACTGGGTCAATGCCTGGCCATGAAAACAGCTATGTCAGCAGAAAACAAGCATGGGAGTGAACTGGGAGGGACTGAGAAAAATAGAAAACCCGSTCCTTTCAGTAGCAGTGTTTGTTTATTCTGGCTTAAAGTTTAAACTGTGAAATAATGGCCCAAACTACATTTTTTTTGAATTTCAAGTGAAAGCACAAAAATAGGASTGCCACTTCTTTGGCAAAAGGGTCTGATGAGACCACAACCAACATCTGTATCATTTAAGGTTTCAGGAAACTAAAAGGGACTCCAGCTTAAGAAGATTTCAATTCTTTAAATTAACAACAATTCTGCCATTTGTTGATTCATATGTAAAATAAGACTTGTGTAACTACATCTACTTCCAGGCAATAATGTTTCTTTACTGGGTGCTTTTAGTATGAAAAATCAATGGAACCAAACATATCACTTTAGATGCATTTAAACAGGATTTTCACATTTTCTGCATTTGCAGATCATTTTTAATTGGTATCTAGCCAAAGTACTGACAAATGAGATATGATATGTAACCTTTCACAAATAGTTGTAGCATTTCTGAACAGGATGAGAACRTACATATTCCACATATTGTGCATAGAGGTTGCAAATCTACAACATAGTTGAAAACATACAGGTCTTTTAAAAGCTAAACAGATAGATTWGCTGGTTACCATGTAAATCTCCACAAAATAACTTTGAGAATGGTTTGTATGTTATTTCCTAAAAAACCCCACATTGTTTGCAATTGCACTTTTGTTTCYGTTCTAGTTAAACATCTTTAGAATATTCCTGCACAGGTGTTCGTTCAATAAACCAAGCATGCTGATGAGGAAAACACAGCAATCTCTGAACACCAATACATTGGCTACACAGAGAGGCCTCGAAACAAGATTGCCAAGTAGTTTATTTAGACCTGCAACTGCGAGAACAGCTACATGCTCGCTGCTTGTAAGAGCAGCTAYATGCTGGTGATAAGAAGCACAAAAGTTATTATGATGATGACTACAGATTAAAAAGCTTTCTCCAGTGTCTGAATATTGTAAGTAAATAGTGGATAACCAAAGTAAATAGGAATCTGCCCATGTTCTACTGATGGAAAATTGTACTAGACCCCGCACAACACAGGCACCTCCTGCAACTGTATTGTAAAGGGATCATGTACAGTGAAATTCTGGAAGGAAGAAATTATTGAGAGGYATTACAGCACACAGAGAGAAGAACTAAGCTGTAAAAATACAATGTGACAGCTAACTTTATGGATCACTTGAGGCAAATCCTTCAAGAGCAATATAGAACCTAAATAATGACAGTAGTTTCTAGACAGGATGCTTAGCCCATCAGATCCTCATTTGTGAAAATATTTCAGTGAAGCAGGCCTAAACTTATCATTCAGTACATAGGATCTTAACAAAAATTATATGCATTGTCCAACCTTACTGAAGGCTGAGAGTTTTGGAAACATCCATAATTCAAGATAGAAGAGATTATATTTTTATTAGATGAGAATAATCTGCAGCTAGATGGGATATGTTAATTTACATTCATAGTAAAATAACTGCAATAGTTTGGTGTAACAGGGATRTTTTTGGATGGAACATTAGCACAAAGTGTGAGAACACAGACACAGCTCAAGATGTGCACCAGGTGGTCTGTGGAGGTCACTACTGAGAATTGTGGAACAAGAATTTGGTGGTTTAGATCCAAAGTAAGCACAATGCTGCAAAAAGGCTATTCCTCCACAATTACTGACTGCCTGAGAACAAACAAGCAAACCAGCCAAGAAAGTGAAGTATCATTTGTTAGCTCCTGATTAAGGCTCATGTTTATATTTCTGTGTTAGTAAAAATCTCTGCTTAAATACAGAGGTCCAAGTYCAATTTCTTCTTGAGTATCAGGAACTGAGCCTACCTTTCATGCTGGGGAAAGAAGAGGGCCCAGGTAAACAGGCTTACAAGAAATCAGTGATTAATGCCCTTTGCTAATATTGTGGTTTTCCACACTGTAGCAGCAAAACAATCACAACTCCTCTCCCACATGTCTGAAATGGATTGTCATCATCAATGCAAAAACCGTGCTAATATCATCACAAAGTAAGTCCTGCAGGATTTATTGGACTGGCTTTCAAGGGSAAGGTGAACAAATAATCAAAAAATTGTTGCATTAAATAAGTATTAAAGTCCTCTGTAGTGATAATGCAAAAACATTTGTCATTGAAATCACATTCTGAATAATAAAGTACACAACATAACTGCTTCCTGTATAAATAATTCCATCAAAGAGAGAACAACTGCCTTGTTATGGTAAAGAACAGCAAATATTCAACTAATTAATACTGACTTCAGTATAGTAACATTMCAAAAAGCATATTTTTGAAAATCTACAGGAAAAACAATCAAATTCCCAACACAAAGATTACAGAAATTATTGCAAGAATGCAAGAATTAATCATCACAGAATAAAAAAAAGATTATTTTGTTGGTCAGACTGTAGAATAATGCAMARCTGAAGAAGAAGAAACYGGTGATGCAAATTTCTTGAAAACRCTGGKGATAYAAATGCTAGRGAGATCACCTAAATGTATCAAAAKCAGCTTTGAGTGTGWMAGCACTGTTCCTCCCTTCCACCACAAAGTTATGCAAAACACTTTTTGTTCAGGCTTGTATCAACATATCAGAGAACCTGCAATTATGCTGAAACACACAGCACATAAGTATAGATTACAACASGCAATCATTCTGCAAACAAAACATCAGGATCTGGTGGTCTGAAAACTTRGTGCATGATTTGGTGTTTCATAATAAGGTTCCAATGTTTTCTCTAGCATACCCATACCTCATATTTATTATGACAGAACATAGCTGGTAAAATGCACCYGTGCCCACATATAAAGGGACAGAACAAAAGCACATCACATTGAGCCACACTGAAAGCTGTAAGATTTGTGGCCTTCCTCCCCCAAGGCCTCATTTCCAGGAATAAGAATACATTACAAAGAGGAAACAGTTAAAAACATGCCAAGAAAATAAGCCATATAATGTGTGTCAGGAAAAGATAACACCGCCCATAGGATAGAAAGTTTTATGTGACAATCTATTCACAAATGGGGGGGATGTTGGTGTGGTGTTGCATTTTTGCCCACCTAAGTCAGATGAATGCTAGGAAGTAGAGAGGAAGACAAGAGGAGAAAAGAGAGAAAAAGAGAAAAGGAACGAGGACATCTGGAAGTATAGGTTTCCAGAGACAGATACATGAAGCAAATTACACTCCCGTAGACACAATACATGGATTGTGATCTCTGTCTGAGAGAGCTGATGATAAAAAGAAGTTGCTGAGGTTACAATTCCTCTATGCCTCTYTCTGAGAGCACTGAATACTGGTGGTATCTGTATTTAATCTTATAGTACAATCCATCTTTGAACGTAAAGATGCCTTTTTGTTGTCTTCAGGCAAAACTGAAAAATATTCATGCTTTCTCAGAAGTTCCAGGGTGACTTTATTAAAAAGSCTGGCCTATTTAAACTCACATGTATTCAGCATAAAGAAATTAAGCAAAATAAATTCTAAATTATTTAATCTCATATATTTATCAGCAAAAGTTTTCTGCAAGTGATATTAGGTGAGAAGGAAGCTCTCAAATAAAGCACAGCTGCTGTGCTTTGCATTCACCTGCACAAAGCCAATGGGGAACATGCTTCAGGACACTATTTTTCCTTGGAATTTAAATAGGTGAGCCAATCTAAGGGGTTTCTTTCGTCACTGTTTGTTTTGTTCAACTAAGTAAATATATAAAAGGCTTTTATGAGGGTAATAATTAATTAAAGGGTATTAATTTAAAGGCAAAGGGAATTCAGGAGAAGTGCACTCTTTTTTTCYCTTGTAGCTTCCAGACAGTAGCAAAAAAATGTGATGCTGAACTAAAAGAAAGAACATGAGAATTTTACCCAAGGATAAAAGGCAGCCAGGAAGAAGCCTTCATCTCACCATTAATAATAAAATGCTAGAGAGGGCATTGCCATGAAGAACTTGTTTGTCAAACAATAAATCTGAAGCAACTTACTAAACGAGTCCTCTAGGGAGCCCTCTCTAGATTCATTACTTATGTGCTAACAATACTACTACATTAAATTTTCAACTGATATTCATTACATTACATTTCTGTAGTGATTTTTCTGGCCTTTACAAATAACAAGACTAAAATTGTTGTATGCATAAGGTTTTGGTTAAAAAGAAAGTGTTGCTATTACTTGACAAAACCAATGCTAGCATTTTAGAGCCAAATTCTCCTCTTATTCACAGAATAAGCCTCATTTCTATATTACAGAGCAAAACTCAGCCCATAGTTTGTCTTTGTATGTTCAAAGTRTTGTCTCTTAGAAGCTACATATTTGTAAACCATGAGTTTTGCTTGATTAGGGCAAAATAAGGAAATAGATCAACAAGAACATTTACTTCAACACCTTCCAGAGGGTGCTTTTAAAGTCTTCTACAAACGTGAAATAATTYCACCTCACAGCTCTATGCAGCCGAGATGGAAATTGCTACTGAGAGGCTRAAACACAAATAAATACCTGCTTTAAGTAGATCTGGTAGAACCAGTAAAGGTTGTGTCTAAAATTGAGAAATGCTGGGCTTTTGGATCTGCAACCACAAGCAAGATTCAAGGTGTACCAAGTTCAAAGAACAATCATACTTGAAACCCAAGGTTATGTTAGAAAACGTGTCAGCTACATGAGATATGACCAGTCACACATCATGACTTTCACAGTATGAGGGGAATAAAACTTGCCATCCTGGTTGTTCTTGTTCATCCTGGTCTCTAAAAGTTACATTCTATTTAGAAAACTGTAATCAAACATTTAAGAAGGGAGAACCCCACAGGTCATCAGCAGCTTCAAAACATTTATCATTGAGGCAGTCTTAAATGCTTTTGGGGAGGGGCAAAACCCCCAGGACTAAAATGTGATTTTATTGGATGTTTTTTGAAAGGAAATTAACAGAGCTGAGTACCTGAATTGTGAGGATACTCAGAGCACCTAAGCAAACACAGAAACATCTTTCACAGGGTAGGTAATGTTGGCAAGGAAAACTTAAATATTCCTTCAGAAGTTGAAGGTTAAGGAACAAAAGCTGAACCAAAATAGTGGTATCTTTAAAGTTAGATAGGGCAGACATTAATGTTTATTCTGCCCTTTCACAGTGCCAGTGCAACCAAGGTACAGGCACCAGGTCAACCAGCAGCCTGCCAGGCRATTTGTGTGTACAAACAAGAAAGCAAACATTTTAGGAGCCCCTAAATAGAAAGCTAGTACAATTAGTGCCTTTAATTAATGATGCAGTGCTCATTACAAGCTGCTTTTGGGGAGACTGAGACAAAAAGTCCGTGAATTTTGCCCATGAAAGGGTACATGTCAATTCATTTTCCATTGACCGCTCTGGTGACCTTGGCTGCCCACTAGGTTTGTGCCACAGCTGGTTCCTTTTCTGACCCTGTGGAACTTGGACCCTGTGAAACTGCTTGGTCTTTTTGTTAGTGAGTTTAGGGTCCTGAGCAGCTCCTGAAGCACCTTCAGACACAAGTTTAAGCGTCTGGGTGGGATTTATTGAAGAGTATTGAGGGAGCTGATGGAAGAGCTCACCAAGTCACTCTCCATCACGTTATCAGTGCAGAGGGAGCTGGGGGTGTTTGGCCTGCAGGACAGTCAGGGGTGACCTTATCACTCTCCAGGACTGTCAGGGGTGACCTTATCACTCTCTACGACTGCCTGAAAAGTGGTTGCAGCCAGGTGGGACTGGCCTCTTGTCCCAAGCAACAAGGGACAGGATGAGAGGACACAGCCTCAAGCTGTGCCAGGCGAGGCTCAGGTTGGACATTACGAAGAACCTCTTCACGGAAAAAAGTTCTTAAGCACTGGAATGGGCTGCCTAAGGTGGTGTTTGAACATAGGTTGGACTCGCTGATCTCAGAGGTCGTTTCCGACCTAAATGACTCTGTAACTCTCGGCTATTACTTCGGAGCACTGCCACACACCAGAGCACTCGGCCGCCTTTCTGGCCAGGCAGAGGCTCTGACCCCAGCCCCAGTCCCGCCCTCAGCCCCAGTCCCAGTCCCGCCCTCAGGCCGCTGTCAGGCCGCCCTCAAGTCACCCTCAGGCCGCCTCTCGGCGGTGATGGAGCCGGCGATCCACCCCCGGGACGGGCTGGTGCCTCCGCCCAGCCGAGGGCGCGGCGGCTCCGGCGGGCGGGGTTTGCCGTCTCCTCCCCCTCCCGCCTTCCTTTCCCCTGGTTATGGCGTCYCCGGTCCTGACCTTCGTCCGGAGGCTGTGCTGGCGGTCGCTCTGCGGGACAAGGTGGGTCCCGATCGCTCCGGGGCAGCGGCGGTGCCCCCTCTGGGGTCGGGCTGGCTGGTAGCGGCGGGGTCGGGGGTGTCCGTGCCGGGGTCGGGGGTGTCCGTGCCGGGGGCTGTGCAGTCCCAGCTCCCTCCGGCCGTGCAGAGCAGGAGCTGCCGGCCGTGCCGCGGGATGAGCCGGGCTGGCGTTCCCGGTATGGCTCCTGCCTTAGCGCACCGGGCCGGCCGCCGCTCTCATCCTAAACACGGGTGGGGACTCTTTCTGCTGGAGCTGGGGGCGCTTCGGGCCCACCTTCTGTTTGAACACATTGTGAGAGCGGGAAGCGTGTGTTTGATGCCTCCCTCAGGCACAGGGTTACCCACCAAAAACCCGTTGGTTTGGCTGGAGGTGAGGCGTCCAAAACCGTACTGAAATGCGGTAGAAGAGTGTGTGTTTCACCCCTTTCTTGTTTTCCATATTTTATTTTATTTTATTTTCCTTCGTCAGTCCCATAGACCATATAATCATAGAATTGTTTTGGGTTAGAAGGGATCTTAAACTTCATCTCGTTCCAACCCCGCTGCCTGGGGCAGGGACACGTTCCACCAGACCAGGTTGCTCAGAGCCCCATCCAGCCTGGCCTTGACRAAACCAATCTTATTTGTGTGTCTAGCTAATTAGGGCTTCTTGCTAAGACTGTTCTGGCTTTCCAAATAATCATGCAGTGTTTTCTGCACATTTATGTATTACATWTTGCCTTTAGGATGTTTCCAAATAAAGTGTCATGTGCTGCAGCAGCGGTGCACCTTCAGGGTTAGCTGGGAAAGCAGAAGGGATGGCTTGAGTTGCAATTACACTTGGAATTGCATGATTAACGTTTTGATTGAAAGTGGATAAATGGGAAATTTCCCCTGTAAAATTGCTTGTAAATGAATAAGAATCACAAAGTATGCTAATTCAAAGAATTTCCTCTTTCTATCAAAAACAGTTTAATACTCAGGAAAAAAGCAAGCATTTGATATGTTAAGTATACTTGGTAAACAAGTTCCTAAGTAGAATAGTGAACCAGACATCATAATACCAATAGATGTACAGATGTATGATACTTTGATAGTTAACAACATGCAAATTTGACTGTTATATTATACACTTTCATAAGTGTAAAAAGAAATGCCTTTACTCAGGTGCCCAAGTATTTCTGTTAGGCATGAGTGCTTTTTGACCAGGAGAGTGTAAGACATTTATGTATTAAATCATAATTCATATTTTTACCCAAAGCTTTGTAAGAAATTATTTGAAGTACATGAACATCATAAGATACAGAKAGAAACAAAGAGRCTTGTATGACTTCTGCCTTTATYTAAAAAAAAAMCTTTCTAGGCAAGCTTTGTCAGCTAAATAGTGTTAATTTAATGTAGCTAAGTTGTTACAATTGAGAGCCAGGGAAAGCAGCTCTAAATTGAGAAAACATGATAGAGACTGGCCTGCTGATCATCATTAGGCTGGTGGAGTCAGCTGTATTTGAAATTGCAAGATTGTGCAGTCCTATTCAGATAGYTGTGGTTGGATGTGGACATACAAATGTTAGTAGCTTTGTTGTGACATTCTTATGCTGGCTGAGCATAAAGAACACTTGCTTCTTCACTTTTCACCCACTTTTCCCTTACCAGGCCCTAGTTCTGTATCACCACAACTCCTTTCCTTTCCTTTCCTTTCCTTTCCTTTCCTTTCCTTTCCTTTCCTTTCCTTTCCTTTCCTTTCCTTTCCTTTCCTTTCCTTTCCTTTCCTT
>NW_026623335.1:1906160-1929317 GCF_030028575.1 Malurus melanocephalus
AAGTCATAGATCAAGCTCTAGTCTTAAAACTCCTATTTGCAAAGACTCCTGGGCTCCTGTGGGTCTGTACTAAAATCTGTGGTGCTAGCAGTAGAAGTCTCTTATGCCTGAAACTTTTTCCCAGATGTGGGCAAGTTGGGTCTCGTTTCCCTCCTGATCTCAGTGTGGCATAGGCAGCAGATGTCCTGCAGCCTCCCAAATATCTGCCTGCCAACTTCCCCACCTGCCAGCAGCTGGGTGGGAATGCTTCCTGGCCTACTAGCATGGGAAATGTGCCCATGTACAAGGGTTATGTCTTATCCACAGTACAAAACACATACCCTGATCCTACGAGGGCAGCCCTGAGGTGTATGTTTTTTACTCCCYGTTGCTGTCTTACACAGGCTCTTGYGTTTTGGTTTCTGACTTTCTAGAAGTTGTGCTTCTTGGTGCTGTATTTCAGGCTGCRCTTGTGTGCCTTGCTCAGCTCTTTGCTATTCCCTATCATTCACCTTTTTCTGTGACAGATTTCCATGTATCTGTTCTCCTTGTCTTGTGCTGTATTCTGTAGTGCTCAGGTACTCTGYTCTGCTCCTCCTGCTCAATAACTGTGCTCATCTTTGCAAACTTCCCTTTGGTAGGTTGGGTCTCTAGTTCTAGTTGGTTTTTGTGGTCTGAGTTATGTGTTTCACAGACCTGCCTGGCCACTGGAAAAGCATGCAGAGCACATAACTCCCTCAATTTTAAACTTTTTTAACCCCAAGCTTAGTCTTTTCTGTGTTGGCGCACGTCAATAGAAAGTTCAGAGAGATCATCATATTTTCCTTACCTTTTTAGTAGTAATTTTTTTTGTTTTATATATTAAGTAAACCACCTTCTTTTCTTTCTTGACACCTTGTGCAATTTGACTTTTGCAGTAAGATTTTGCAAGATAGTGGTAAGATCAGTTTGCCTTAACATTTGTAAGGTAACTTTCAGAGTCTTTCAGACTAAAGTCTTCATGGAACTTGAATTTATCTTTTTTTTTTTTTTTTTTTTTTAAGGGCCAGGATTATGAAGTGTAGGATAAACTATTGTAATAAACTAAACCATTGGAATAAACTAATCCACTGTGTTTTGAATATTGGACTTGACTAGTCAAGGGAAAATGAACAACTATTTTCTCTACAAACACTCATGTTAATTGCAGGAATTATGGCATCTTGTTTGCACATCCTGGTTTACAAATACGACTTTAAAGACAAAAGGTAGTAGTGAGATGGTTGGATTGTTTTCCAGAAAARTGTCTTGATAAGCTTATGTCCTTATTTAAGTGTCCTCTTAAACTGTTTCGAATGTAAATACACACAGCAGTTAAAATCCACAGAATGTAATCCAGAGCAGCAAACTGTATGTAATTGAGCTGTATTTCACAGTTCATAGCTAATGTCAAGCCAAGGTGTCTGGCATCTTGACAGATGTCTTGACATCTTGAGGACGGATTATTTTGGAACACAGCTTTCTGAACAATCCCAGTTCTCTAGAACTCTCTTTATATGTGAGATACTCCAGACCTTTTGTGATCTTCATGGTTTTTTTCTAGTCCCTTTCCAGTATGATCATGTCTCTCTTATACTGAGGACTCTGGATTGAATACAGTAATCCARGTRTGGCCTCACTGGTGTTGAGTAGAAGAGTCCATTCTTAATTGGGAATAAAAATGATTTCTTGAGGATTAGAAATATTGTGTTGTGTAGATTCGTTGCTGATTCTTAGGCCCTCCAGAAGAGTGGCTACTGTTTTTCTGGTAAGGTGTTCTAATATTTATTCTGTTGTGAGGTCTGGTGTAAGAGGCATWTAGCTTACAGAATAGTCAATAATTCTTGAATAATTTGGTCCTTAACAGATAACCATTTAACAGGGTAAATTGTTAATTTCAAGTATGCTGTCATTTCATACCATGATATACATATCTGTAAAATGCTTATTGCTTCAAATATGTCAGCATAGTCAGCCTGTTTCTGAAACAAAAGAATCTGTTTGGTTTTCTGTTGTTTTYCTTAATTGCCAGTAAGATGCCAGATAAAACACACTTTTATTCGGAGGAAGAATTTACAGATTATATGGGTTGTCCGCCTCTTTCCCTAACCAAGAGTTCTTCATAATCTCCACAATAATAGCAGAAGCCAATATGACTCTGCCCATGTCGCATCCCCGCTAGTAACTGGCACTACTGAACATGATCTTCTGACCTCTGTTTTGGGAGCTGCTGCTTTAGGTGCACCTTCTAAACGCTAGAATTTAGGCTTTTTACACTGTCTTACTAGAAGACATGYTGTGAAGTCCCTTGGAATATGTATAATTTCCATTTCAGATCATCAGATTTTTGTTGAGTAAATTGGCCCAGGTCCTTAAAGACAACCTGTTGGTTTGTTTGATTRTTGGTTCTGGAAATACTGACAGAACCAAGAGCAGTGTGGTACTTTGTGTTTAGACCTAGTGTGTTTAATTCTATGCTGTCTGAAAGAGCTCTGGATTTGGACAGGGTAAGCCTTTGGCAAATGCTGCTTCGTTAACTGTTTTGTTCAGTATTCTTTGTGTTTGCCCCCATTGTATCTAGGTGTCATGGATYCAGGAGTTAAAGTAAGATTCAGACAAAATTTTTGTTTCCTTTCACTGATTGAGCTGCACTATGAGGAGTGTCAGTGGGTGTTCTGATGTGGGGGGGGAGCTCCAGCATCTGGTTTTATCCTTGTCAAGAAACTTATCTACATTGTCCATAAGCTATTAACATTAAAGTTCATGTTCTTCTTTCTCCATTCAGCCAACAARATTTGTCTCTGCAAGCCAAATCAAGATGGCTTTTTCCTTTCTCTGTTAGCAGGGAAATTATTCTATTTGTTCATAACTTTTTGTTAATTCATCTTGGATAAGGATGTGTAAAGAACCTATTTGAGTGTGCTACTCTCCAAATGCTGCAATACACTCTCAGTGATTCTCAGCAAATGTCACATGTATGAGTATCGCAGCTCTATATTTTTCCTACTAAAGTTCTTATTTTTAACTTTTGATGTGTTTCAGAGGATAACTGTCTGTAAATCTTCCTGCTTGTAGAGATGTCTTACATAGACTGAGGATATACTGGAGGTCCTCTCATGCTTCAGTCATTCACCATGTCCCAGTCAACTTAAGTCTGCTGGAAAGAGAGAGTTCTTGTGGAGATTTCAGGAAATGATCCTAGTTTCCCTCCCAGCAGCTGTGATGAGAGAATAAATAAAATAAAACAAAACTCTGACTGCATAGAGCACAAAGATCAGACTATTTAATATCTCAGTGAATGGTAATCTAGAGCCTTCATTCTTGGCTATTTTGTAACATTGAAAAAGAGACTATCAAGCACAGCTGAGCCACTTGCACTAAACAACAGTGATTCAGCATTCAATTTGCCAACAGACACATAATTATCCTCTAGTTTTTATATGTCAAAACARTGTAGGAGTGTAAAATAGTAAAAGCTGATAAGGATTTATACACCAAAYTTGTGTTTAGAACAACTCCTGAAACATTCTAATGTAAAGGAGGAAATAATTTGACTTCCATTTCTTTCTGTTTATTAAAGGAGTAGTAAGTGAATTAGCTATAGAGTATTTGAACTGATCTTTTCTACTAGTTAGATGCATTAGAAATATGAGAACRTTGGAAACATTCTTATTGCCTGATAACAATAAATTTTTGTTACTTCACWTTGCAGTGTAGTGGGGTACTGCCAGGGACTGTGCTGGTGGAACAGGAAAGGATAGTTGTTTTCCATATATGGCTTGGGCATTTTTTTGGGGGGGAAGGCTAGAGTTCTGTCTGCTGAATCATCAAGTCCTTCATGGTATCRCCATGGTTAACAAAACTTCATATTTCCCCAAATTAACCAAGTGCATTGATTTCTAGAGAGCTTTGATGCTGATAAGACCTCATGGATGAATCAGGAGCTGTGAGCACATGGGCATGAATTCTGAGCAAACGGAACAGCATTGTGACCAGCAACTATTGAACTAATATAATAAATGCTTTTAACAAATTGTTCTAAAATCCTCTGTCTGATCTGTTGTTATTTCAACCCTTTGTGCCCCACATTAGGCATTCAAAAATGAATTGCTTTGGTTTAACCCCAGCCAGGGTACCATGCAATCACTCACTCACTCACTCACTCACTCACTCACTCAGTGCCTCCCATCTCCTGGTGGAGACGAGAGTCAGAAAGAAAATCTAAATGTCATGGGTCAAGAGAAGAGCAGTTCAATATTTGAAACAAGACATAATAATGCTAATACTACTACTACTACTGCTGCTAATATTAATTGTAATGAAAATGGGAAAAGAAAATAATAAAACCCAAGAGAAACAAGTGATGCACAATAAAATTGCTCACCACCAATTGCTGACTTGATAGCCAGCTGGACCCAAGGAGCAATGAGCATCCTCCAGCCATYTTCACCCAGTTKGTACACTGAGTRTAACATTGCAATGTGTGGAAWATGMCTTTGGMCAGTTGAGGTCAGCTGTCCTGGCTGTGCTCCCTCCTGTYTTCTGAATGGTCTATTTGACATGGTGGTGTTAGGTAATAGGTTGGACTCTATGATCTTGAAAGTCTTTTCCAATGTAGTTAATCCTGTGATTCTGTGATATTTCATCTGTGTTCTGATTTGGYTTAGTTTTAACTAATGGCAGAGAATCTTGAAAGAGGTGTATACAAATGGGGAGAAATTTTCACATTAGATGGTTGTGGAAGCAGACAGACTCTGTAAGGATGACAGAGGCAAAGGAAGGTGTTCGTGTGGTTACTCCACATTTCCCAGTATAAAAGAAGAAACTTGAAAGCACAGACCTRGAAATAAAAACCTGGAGTAATTTGCCTTTATTAGTGTAAAGATTGTCAAGCTGAGGTTTCTTTTCGTATTGTAATGTCACTGCCTATTATACAACTCTGTACAACTTAAAGGAAGAGTGCTTTGCAGCTACAAGTCTAACAGCAGCAGTAGGCATCATGTTGATTTGACAGGCACGCATGAAAACCAAAATAATTCAGTAGCAAGAAAAAAAATAAAACAACCTGAAAAGAGAATATGGTGAGAAATAGTGTGTATAGGTAAATGATCTGAATTTCTTCAGAAGCAGCCTGATAAGATGGCATAAAGATGGCATAAAGAAAGAAAGGGTTGCTTTTCTTCTGTAGCCAGAAGAAACTACATAGAATTTATTTTTAAATTTACCATCTATGCTCTTACATACCTCTCTTTATTTTTTTTTTTCCAACATCAAAGGAGCAATGAGTGTTCCAAACATGCTATGTTCAGTTTGCTTTAGCATTGTCAGGTGTGTCTTTCCCAACTCAGGTCTAGGTAGCTTGTATGGGGAGAATAACTGGAGAGATGTGGCAGAAATGAGCTCTCTCCACTTTAAGCTGTATGGGGAAAGCTCTTTATATGTAAGTGCTTGGGCTATGTAAAAAAWTTATGAGTCCTTAATGTTACATAGTTATCTGTTTGGATTCAGTAGAATATAATCAATGGTATGATGAATGATAACTTGGGGAACCTGCAGATTAAAATTTTCTAATAATTTTTATGTTAATGGCATAGACAATAGCTTCCTGTTGTCAGCAAAATAAAGTGAAGTGAATAAATTTACTCTATGCAGAAAAKGCTGCAAGTGAATATGGAAAACGATAAACATTATTTTCCTGGTTACCAAGGAAATGTGGTACTGCTAATGCTTTGCTCACTGTCATTATTTGGGAATCAAACTTTCTTTTTTTCAGTCTTGGTCGAGAKTCTGATATAAAGGCTTGGGAGGGGGGAATGAGAGAAGTTGGTGTGTCAGGTTAAAGTTCTGTTTTCAGGTGGTCCACTCATTTTCTCTTGGTTACAGTTTAAATACAGGTTTCTGTTCCCCTCACATGCCTCATTTCTGAACAGTTGCTGCAATTGTCAGTGGGGACAACCTTTCCCACCAGCTTTGCTCCTGCGCCCCTTGATGTAGCTGAACTAATGATGGAAAGTTGCTGTTCCTTCTCCAGATCCCTTTTCCCCTCTGGGGAGGAAAATCAGGATAATTTTCAGGGAGGATCAAAATGAGAGCAGTGCTACTGAAAGAGGGGGACTGAAGCCTGAAATTGTTTGGACTGGTACTGTCCAGGCACCAGCAGGCAAAGACTGGCAGGGAGCATGCATGTGAATGGATGTGTTCCAACAGACTGAGGAAAGGGAGGGAGCAAGGAGGTCTCATTTGGTTGCTCTCCTGTGTGACTTTGCAGCATCCTTAAGAGCAGCACTTGCTGGTGCTGGAGCAGGTGAAGYTTTTGGGATAGGTTTTAGGCTTCTGAACCTTACGGAACAATTGAAGGTCTGGGTAATGCCTGCAAATCTGCTGTGGACTGGGCTGGGAAGTGTGTCCCATCTCTTCTTTGCAGGGACTCTGGAGAGCCATGCAATCAGAAGCTTGTTTTAGGTTGTGACCAAACACTTAGCACCTTGAGCCTTGTGGGAATTGATTGCTTTGTGTCATAACTAAAAAAAAAACCAAAATCAAAAACAAACAAAAAAAAAACAACAACAAAAACCAACCCATGCAACTCTTTGAACAATAGCAGCAGCAAACCAGTATTTTGTTTCATTTTCTCTTACGATGGAAAGAATGTGAGCAGAAATAATGCTACTTTATGATGCTGTAATACCATCTGTGTGTGCGAAATGGCAAGGGATGCTTACCATCCACTTCACTGTTCTGCATGAGGAACATTTGGAAAGAGCAATGGAAAAGATGACAGCACCTGGAGATAGTGATCATGGCAAAGAAGGGCTGTTGTACTCATTATCTGAAGTATTACTCATAATGGACAAAAGATGTTGCAGGACTCATCCAAATGACAGTTCAATGTGCTTCTTGCTTATGTCTAACAACACTTCCTGTTSTTTTTCTTCCTAGTCTCCTTCAAGCTACTTAAAATAATGTAAAATGAGCATTTTCCATTTCTGTCAGGAGGTTTAAACCCACGTGTGTCTAGCATCACCCGCTGCTTTTGATCCTAACAGGATTTTTAACTGCTTTTCTATGTGCTTTATTTCCCCAGGATCTACTAACATTTAAAAGAAAACTTTTACTAAGTAAATGGAAGATGGATTTCAGGTATATCCATCCCTTTCTTTTGATGAGTGTGCCTGCTGWTTCCTGTGCAAAGACAACTTTTGACTTTTGTTTAATCTAAATGAGGAAAATATGTTGCTTTAACAGTTMCAAAGCGAGAAGTCAGTATTTTACAAAATGTTGGTGTTTTTAACTCTTAAAAAAGTCTTTATGCAAGTGACAGAACAAATCAGAAATGAGAGGTCTGCCTATAACAGGCTTTGCAGACTTTTTGTGAATCATATAAACAGTAAGAAATTACTTTCCGTGTAATGGAAATGTTAAATTTAAGAGACTTACATTTGAATGTTTATTGAGATAAGAGACATTTAAGTGAGCAGGTAGAGTGAATAGATGAATGGTGACCTTCCAAGATATCTTGAACAATTAAAGGGCAGCAAAGAGATGTCTGAAACAAAGGAATAAATATTAAATKATTGTCAGCCTGGGTCTTTCAGGTTCAGGCAGTGATGCCCAGGATTTATTTATTTTTTCAGAGTGTGCAACTTACGAAGTACCCAGTGACTGATCTTGCACAGGCATTTGTCATGGACTCTGACTGCTCTGCCAAGTTGTGACTCCTCTTGCTCCTCTCTCTGGTGGGAGCTGGCTTTTTACCCAGCTGGGGGAGGTTGCCCAGCCCTCACCACCCTTCTGTGAGTGCCACTACAGCAAAGGTAATTTGTAGCAGTGGGGCAGTGGCAGCTAGCAGGCCACAGGGYGCAGGGCAACGTACAGGAAGCTTTGTGAAGGAAATTATTTTGCTTTGTTACAGTGAGTAGATGAGAAAGSGAAATAAAGAGGGTTTTTTTGATTGTGTTTTTTTGGCTTCTTTTTCTGCTTGGATTAAAAGCTTGTAGGTTGGGTTCCCCAGGCTCTCTGGCTGCCTTGTGTGGTTTCCTCAGTCCTGCTAAAATGGGGGATGAATTTGCTCAATGATTGACTAAAAAGCACTCAGTGTCCCAGCAAGGGAGCAAGTTGTCCCACAGTGTGCTGCAGCAGCCTCTCCTGCTCCTCTGTACTTGGGACTCTGGCATGGTACCATTGTGCAGTGCCAGAGGTGGCAGTGCTGTTGTGTGTCGGGAGTGATCTCCTCACTTTGTGTTATCTACCTGGGGTTGAGGAGCTCTCTTCCTGCTGTTTGTGTGTGCCTCTGAAGAATGAGGTTGTGCCCAGGATGAACTAATTGTGAAATAACTTGATTTTTCCTTTGTGTTTTCATCCTTTGTTGTTATTTTAATAGAGAAATCACAGTAATCAGCTTAGCCTTAGCATGTCAAGAATTGATGAGCATCTCTTGATGTGTATAAAATGTCTAGAGATCAGAAGGCAGAAGAAATTGAATGAATCATCAATATCCTGCAGACAATTGAGGTACAAGAAGCAAGGGAGAATGAAAGAGGCCTTTCTTATAAAGGCCTTTTCTTATAAACAGAGTTCAATAAACACCTAAGTTGCACAATCTCCTATTACAAATCAGTAGGTAAGGAGGAAAAGAAGAATGAAAGATGGAGTATTTGAAGTGAATAGATGACTATTTTACCCAAACATTTTGTAACTATGAAGCAAAAGTGAATCTAACCAAACAGCGAAGTTCCTCTGAGTCTAGATTTACTCAAAGATCATTCCACTTTTCCTCAGCCAGATTTTTTTACTCAACCGATTGTTTTCTCATCCTCTTTTAACTTGTCTACTTTGCGTCCTTAATAAGGAAGAGAACTGTGACCTGCTAAATGAAAAAAAAAAAAAAAACAACAAAACAACCTTAACCATAAATATATGTGTGTACATACCTTCAGACTGGCTGCTATGGCATTTTCTTCTCCCTGGCTGCTCATCCTCAACTTTTGTTAATTTATGAGCAATGTGGATATTTTTGAGGGAGGCAGTAGAATTTCTTTGAAATTCTCACTAGGTCTATATAAAGAGGCAGAGTTTCCGTGATCTTAAAATGATTGTTCTGTAACTGAAATATTAAGATTAAATTGATTAAGCATTTTGTCAGTCTCCATCTGAGATACTAATTAATTTTTGAAATGACTGATTTTGAAATTATTATTAAATCTATCATATATGATGTTCTAACATGACAGGTGTGTCTGTAAGTTAGATTGGGGAAAGTTGGCCTTTTTTTCTTTTGCTAGGGTAGAGAAGGAAGGTTCATGCATAAACTGCGAACATTTTAAAAATAGTAAAAATGTTTAATGTGTATTGCAATTTAACAAAAAAGCCCCTGTGGCAACATGTGTTTGCCCTCTTGAAATACCTCAAAATTATTAGACTTCTTGGCTTTTGATTCCAAACTTGACTGAAGTAAACCTGCTTTTACAAAGCATTATAGAGTTGGGTTAGGTTTGGTATTTTTGGGGAAGTTTTTGATGGAATTATCTTTTTCTGGTGGGAAGTGTGCTCCCAGAATATTTTGACTACCTTTTKTTTCTCGAGTGTCTACAAGCTGGTTTGCAGCCAGTACTGTTCCAAAATGCATTTTGAAAGTGGTCTTCACTTGTGCTGCCCTGATTGGAGAATCAGGCTTTCAAATTGAAGTGTTTCTAGCTAGAAGCACACTCACTTGAAAAGATTACACAGAGCTGACGGGCTGCATACTTGTCTTAATTTGTGACATATGAAGCTGCTAATCACAGAATCATTTAGGTGGAAAGGGCCTTTGAGATCATCAAGTCCAACCATTAGCCCAAGTCCACCACCGAGCTGTGTCCCCAGATGCCACATAGACACATCTTTTAAATACYTCCAGGCCTGGTGACTCCAACACTTCCCTGGGCAGCCTCTTCCAATGCCTGACCACATGTCTGGATATTAGGAAAATTTTCTTTGCCAATCTTAAACTTTCGCTGGTGCCACTTGAAGCTCTTCCCTCTTGTTCTGTCAGTTGTTACTTGTGAGAAGTAGCCAGCCTCCAGCTTGTTGGCCTCCCAGCTGGCCACAGCCTCCTTTCAGGCARTTGTAGAGAGCGATAAGGTCTCCCCTGAGCCTCCTTTTCTCCAGGGGAAACACCCCCAGCTCCCTCAGTTGCTCCTCATAGGACTTGTGCTCCAGACCTTCACCAGCTTTGTCCACTTCTCTGGACACATTCCAGCACCAAAACGTCTGTCTTGTAGTGAGTGACCCAGAAATGAATGCTGGRTTAATCAAGGTGCTGCTTATAAGGGGATGAGATTAAAATAATTAATAAAAATAAATTATTTCCAAAGGTTAATTATATYGCAGCAAAAGCAAACTTCTAAAGCAACTTTCTTGTGACTTTTAATATCTTTCTTCTTGTTGTTTTGATTAGTGCAGTATGTAATGTTTCACATTTATTTTAAATGTCTTAAAAAATGGCATATTTGTTTCTCCTCTAGTCTTTCACAAAAATCAAGTAATGGGATTTTTTTTTCCCCCACTTATTGCCAGGCCAGCACAAGCTGTTTGCATTCCAACAATTCACCTGCACATGACTGCAGCCACCATGCAGGTCAACCAGAAGGACTTCCAAAAGGCTCAAGAACAGCTGAAGCTTTTGAAAAAAGATCCTGGGAATGAAATTAAATTGAAGCTCTATGCTCTGTTTAAACAGGTAGACTTGACTTATTTTGTTTGGTAAGGAGCATTTTTAACCTGAGGGGATGGACCTGAAAAATTTATTTAAAATACAGGCTGTTCAAATGTATTGTGTCTTAACAGGCTCTTCATTTTATGTGCTCAAATTCTGTTCTTGAAACATCAGCCCCTTAAAATGCCTAAATTCTGAGGGAAGCCAAACCTGTTTTTCATGCTTTGGGTAAAAATCTTTATTCARAGAAATAGATCCCAATTATATCTGTTGTGGGATGCCCTCCATATAATAATACTGACTCAACTTTGGAAAAGGGCTTATGCCTCAGAAAAAGAGAGTATGCTGCATGCTTCCTCTTAAATTTATTATATTTACAGTCAGCTGGGTGTATAATATAATGGTGTTGACATTTGGAAGTTGACATTTGATTTCTGGTGTTTCTTCTATCTTTTTTTTTAGTAGGGTCATTGTAGGTTTTRTTTGGGGTTTTTTGGTTTTTTATTTTGAATTCAAGGAATTGTTCCTACACAGTTTGAGTGAAGGTTGTTCTTTATCACATCATGAAAGGAGGTCTTTGTGGAAATAGCTTTATGTCCATTGCAGGGTTTTTTGTATTGGTATTTGGGGAAGTGTTTGTGGACCAGGATTGACTGCAGGGTCAGTACAGGCTTGTTATGTTGAGGAAGGCAATCAGTAGCTCATTTAAATAAAAACTTAAAGAGAGCTGATGGTTCCAGGTAGCTTTACTAATTATTAATAGTGAGCTCATAAATGTGTTCTTTCTTTCTTTCCTGCCTCCCATTTGAAATATTTCTTTCCAATAGTTTATTTTTCTTCAGGAAAACTGATCATAGAATACTTCAGGATAGCTCAGACTCTTGCAGTTCAACTGGTCCAATGCCTTTGCTCAGAGCAAGGCCAACATGGAAGTAAGACACAAATTAATAGATCCTATTCAATGGTCTCTTCACAAAGCTAACAAGTTTTTAACTTTCTTTTTAAGTACAATATTTCCACAATTTCTGAGGTGTGAGAACTTACTATGGGTGTTTTGGAWACTAGTGTCTCTTCTGTTGGTTAGGTGCTTCTGGAAGTCAAACACAATATTAGCGAATAGCATACACTAAAAACCTCATGGTATGTGAACTGTCAGAATATTTTCCAACCAGTAGGTATTCCTTTTGACTCAGAGTTGAATTCTGATCAGATAACTATTCAAAGGAGTCATCATCTTTTCTACCAAATCACCTGAACTTTAATCAGAGGTTTAAATAATTTTTTTCACTCTCTTTTCAGGCTACTGAAGGTCCCTGCAACGCCCCAAAACCAGGTATGCTGGACTTTGTCAAGAAAGCCAAGTGGGATGCATGGAACTCTCTTGGCAATTTGTCTCAGGTGATGAATCCTGTAATTTCACTTAGATACTTTGTAGATTACTCTATCTTTCAGTGAGCGACTGATGACAAAAAATATTACATGCTAGTTGAGCAACTTTGTTTCAGCCATGAAAAAGTTCTGTACTGTGCTCCCRAATCACTTCACTGCTTCAGTGTTTGGAGATATATATATTTTTTTTTTTTAGTGTGTTAGCCTAGCTCTACATTATTACTACCAGCTTGTACCTGTGTAAGACATCGTATGTGGTGACTTCCAATAAAARTAGTGGCTTTTGCATTATGGTCTGTTCTGCTGTTCTCTTTAAGAAAGATTAATTGAGCTTCTCACTTCTTACAACAAAACCCAAATCTCTGAATTCAGCATATTTATAACGTTGTAATTTTGAAAGTCAGTCTCTTATGCTGTTGACTAAAAGACTAAAAAAATTGGTGTATTGAGAGCCTCTCTGCATTATTTCTTTCTCAATATATCTTGACATTTTTGATATCTTTCATAACCTTTAGAGAAGTCAAGTGAAGCAAGCAGGAGGAATAAAGATACAGAGATACCTAAGCATTCCTTTTTCATGCAGGCTTTAGTAAGTCTGACTCTTACAGCTACCACAGTTTCCTCAGCTGCTGTTAAATGAAGAAAACAAGCTTTTCAAATCAGCTGTGTCAGTGCTGCATTAGGCGTGCTGCTCCCTAGTACTTGCTGAGCTCAGTCAAAAAGATTATTTCATATTGAGGGGGTATTTTSCCCTTTTTTTTTTTTAAGAAAACACAGTTGCATAATTTCATTAATATAACATATTGTGCTGCTTTGGTTTTTTTGAGTTTTCCATTTTGATCTTTTGTTTAGTTTGGGGTTTTGGGGTTGTTTTTGACATGCAGCTTTTGGGAGTAGTTAAGAAGCATTTAAGGAAAAGAGTCAGCTCTTCAAGTTAGAGTGGAGAGTGGATAGAAAATTTCATGTGCTACTCATTATGGATTATAGAACTGTTCAAAGTATATTATCCTTTCAAACCARTAGATTATAACAACCAAATACTTAAAATTGTTTTAAATCACTGCTTACTTTAGAAATAGGATTCTTTAGGCTTCTGTGTGTCATGTTCTTAATGAAAACTATTGTCTGCGAGCAATTTAAAATGGCTGTACAATCCATTTCAGTGCTCTTATTTTCAGCAACACATATTTAAAATAAAAACTTTTGTTGGAGAAATGTCCTACTGGAAAGCAGAAACAAAGGATCCATAGAAATGTGTAAATGCTGAGAATATGGCAGAAATAATCTTAGGCATGGATGGGGGCACTGTTCCAGCAAATAAATGTGATCATCCCATCTATGTACTTTTATTTTGTGAATCTGTTGCTGCTGCTGCTTTTAAGGTGACTTGAAGCATGTTCTGCAGTGTTCAAAGATAGCGTGTTCCCCTCCTCATCCCCCTATGGAGATTTTAGTTTTCTTTTGTCCTGAAGCAGTCACCTTCCCCTCCCCCTCCACCCAGGAACCCATTTTATTAATAATGTAACTGACTTAAATTTTAGCTTTTCATAGTCTTATRTGTGTTATTTTCTTCTTACTTTTTTTAAAGTTTATTTTTCCCTTTTTTCCCCTTTTTTTCTTCCCTATTTTTTAATGTATTTTCTTTTATTGCAGGATAATGCCAGACAGAAATATGCTGAACTTGTCTTAAGTCTGGTCTCTGCAGAATCTGATAGTCAGAAGAAAGAGGCTTCTCCAGAAGAGGGCAGACATGATGGCTATGAAACATTAATAGTTACTACCAAAAACAATATCACAAAGATAATGTTTAACCGACCTGAKAGGAAAAATGCCATCAACCATCAGGTGAAAAAATGAACTTGGGAGGATTACTGATTTTTTTCTTTCTGGATAAGCTTTTTAAATCTTAAAAGAGTTCTTACTACTGGTTTAACAGAATTGGTTAAAGCATGGTGGTCTGAATTTTAGAGGGATTAGTATTCTGACTTCAACAACACCCTAAGGATTAAATATCCAGTACTAAAAGAAATCGTTCAGCTAAAATTTTACAGAATAGGCTTTTTTGTGTTTCTTGATTTCTTTCAAACTTAATATAGAATTATGGACTACCCTAAATTAAGATGGCAAACTGCAAGAAGGCTGGCCTGTGTTTTGGATGCAAGATTTGACTGCAGCCTTGAGTATAACAAAGCATTTGTGCAGCCTTTGGCTCAGAACTGTTGAGTGTATGTGTAGGTGATCTTCTGTTTCCCATAGTTACCCTCATGAATAAATCCYACCTGTTGGAAGCACCATGATCATCCTGCAGAGATATCAGAGCAGGGTCTTCACCCCACTGCTGCTGATTGTTTAGTATGTTGTTTTGTCCACTTAAACAGCACTGTGGAAATTTGCTATTTCAGGTCAGTGTTTGTTTTTCCAGAGGACTTTATTTTGCCCTTTAGATTTGCACTGGAAGATTTGAATATTGTAAGCCTGTGTCTTTATGTTCAGAAGTGTTTCACATGTAATTCCAAAATTCCTGTGCATGGAAAATTTTCAGTACTTAAAGGGATCATAGTTAATCTGTCTCTTGAGTTCCTTGTTGTCAGTGTCAGTCTCATTTTTATGTTTTTTTGCAACATCATATTTGTACTTTGTTGATTTTCCTTTTTTGCAGATGTACAGAGAAATTATCAAAGCACTTGAAGAAGCTGGAAAAAATGATTCTACCATAGCAGTTATTACTGGTATGTTTTATGCTATACCAAAGTATAATATTGACATGAAATATCAACCTGTGTTTAGACTAAGATAAAATTAAGTGAGGAAATTCTTTCCTCTGTTACAGACCAAGGATCTTCCAAAATGTTTTGGCATATTTTCTTCAAGCTGGTGTTTCAAATTCTTTAACAAGCTTGCTGTTATATCAAAACATCTTTCTCAGTTGAGGAAATGGACATGAAATACTACTAAAGGCTTCATTACTTTTGAGTAGCTGCCTGTCTGGCCCATGCTCATTGCAGAGAAGTGTGTTTTTACAAAATTAGCCAAAACTTGAGTTTTGACTGGCAACTAAGTAGTGTGAATTCAAGGTGAATTTGGGCTTAAACCTGTTTACTCTGAGATAATTCCATGCAAATTCTCCTGCACCTGGTTCCCATTCCCAGGATGCCTAATTTCCTTTYTGTAGCAGTGAGTGGCACCACACCCCTTACAAGATAAGCAGGGTAATTCATGGAACTGGAGCAAGAATGTCTAACAGATATAGCTATGAGCCAAGAGCAAGCACCTCTGCGCAAACCTTTCTGTTCCTTTTCACACAGTGAGAGCACTGCAGTGTAAATTAAGTCCCATGCTGTGAATGTCCTCATGGAATATAGGSTGATTTAGGCAATTGGGTCATGCAGTCTGCTTTTAAAAGCTTCTTCCTTTCTTGATGGTACCTTTAACTGACTTATATATTGAATGCCATCTTATCTGTTTCTTTCTGAAGAATCCATCTTCCAGTATGATGATGTCAATGCAATGCTGTAGTGCTGTCAGTCTTATCCTTAGAATGCTATGTCTCTTTCTAAATAGATCATGAAAAATGTGAAACTCAGCAAYATACTAAATAGGTTTTTTTGTCTACTTTTGATTCCTTCATCTGTTTGAAGATGGGTGAAGAGTAATGCATCAACTTACATTTCCATTGTCCTGTTTAAAAAGTTTCTCTCATCTAATTGAATGGGTGCGAGCTGTCAAAAAAAAACAAATCCTGAGAAAGTATTCTGGGAAATAAATAAAATATTTTTTCCATCTGACACTGTTACAGARAAAAAAAGAAAATTAATTTTCCCCATCAAATATTTCACGGTAAATATTCTCTGGCTTTTACTGATTTTTTTTTTTCAACAAATTGACAGTCAAAACTTAGTTTTAAGCCATAGATATCCTTTAAGATACTGTATATAGTTTGAAAAAATCCCTCTAATTACTTAATAATATTAGCTACTCAGGATTAAATTCTTTTGTAAATGTAATAAATGAAAGCTTCTTTTCTCTTTCCCACTCAGAAACCATTGTTGCATTTACTATGTGTTCTCTGCAGGAAATGGAGACTACTATAGTAGTGGAAATGATCTGAATAATTTCACTAATGTCCAGCCTGGTGAAATGGAGAAGATGGCAAAAGATGGAGCAGTCTTACTCAAGTAGAACATCTTGGTTTCATATATGCATAAGTTACTGTAAAGGGTAAAATATAATTTGCAGGTGTTGTTAGAAAACACAACAGCAGGGATCCGTTTATGCTGCAATTCATCTATTTAGGTGACTSTGTCTAAGGACTCACCATGTGCATAAACACAAAGATCATGTGGGAGAAAATGGTATTAATTGTATGAAATAAATAGATTAATATTAAAAGTCCTTTCATGTACAGTGATGCTAAAGACTTGATTTCATTGTTTAGTCCCCAAAGTGCATGCAGATACAATGAAAAAGAAATWGTTTTAACTGTATATGAAAAAAATAGTTGGGTTTTTGGTATCCAACAGTTCTACATTAGCAGGAAACACCAAATTATTTCAATGATGTCAGACCTCTCTGAATAGGGACAGGTGTAATGAACTTGTTCAAAATTTCCCAGTACTTCTGAGATCTTGGGTTCTGCCTTTAAGTTTGAATTTACCTGTTAACTGAATATATTTTCTAAGGCCAAAAAGATCATGGATGTCATCTGACACAAGGGGCTGTTTCTTTCTTTCCCATACTTGAGCAGATTTTGTCTTGTCTTTTATTTCTGTATATATGTGATCATTGCATCTGAGAGATGCTTGCAAGTTGGATTGTTTACTTAGGCACTTATAAAATAATTTATATTTTAAGCATGAACTGCAGTTGCAGTTTTTATTTAGAGAGCTGTCTGTGGATCACAATTGCCCCTGGAAGTGATAATGATGCAGTGTGAACCTGTTGTGAGGATGTTGCTCTGTGGTACCTGGCAGGTGTTCCAGCCTGCAGTGCTTTGTAGGGTGTTCAGCACAATGCAGAATCTCCTGTYCTTTATGGTCTTTCACCTTGTTCTTGTGAGATGCCTGTGTTTGCTGTGCTGTTGCTAGTACACTAGCACAGTGCTTCACTACAACCAATGGACAGAGATGCCAGAGAAATGGRGTTCTTACAACACTGTTCACTTTTGGAAAATATCTTATTTTGAGAATGCATTTTGCACCTCTTGGATGGAGAAGCAGCTGTCAGATGAAACAAAATGCTGTTTTTTGAACCTTTGCAGAAGAGCACCAGGGAATTCTGTGTTCTGGTAACATCCTTGTGTTGGTGCCTGTTGGGGCTTCACTGCAGAACAGAGTCTGTGAAGGGAATGGCTATCCCATGAGTGGAGTTGGGGTTGATGTATAGGCAGAAGACTTGTCAGTAAGGGTGTATTCAGCAGCGGTAGCTGAAGAGGAAACACTTCCATAAGTTGATCACAGGAACTAGGAAAGCTCTGGTGACATGTACATGTTTGATTCTTAGTTGCTAAGGAAATGCAGCTGTTTCAAATAGTTCTTGTTTTGTCAGAATTCATTTCTGAAAGGTTCAAAAGCCATACACTACATATTTTCTATCTAGCTCATGGCTTTTGTTATGCAGTGWCTAATCACTGTTTCGAAATTTGTTTATATTGGATGAAAAACACTTGACATGTGTCTCTTATGTCCTTTATCTTCTGTTTTCCTTTCACTCTAGAGACTTTGTGGGTCATTTTATTGATTTTCCTAAACCACTGATTGCAGTGGTAAATGGCCCAGCTATTGGAATCTGTGTAACAGTCCTTGGGTTGTGTGACCTTGTCTATGCTTCTGACAGAGTAAGTACRTTACATGGCTTATACCAAGACAGTCTTTAAGTCTCTATCAAATATTATTTGATTTGGGGTAATCTGAGAGAAAAGAACACTTCAGAAAAATGTCTAAAGGCTTTTTTATGTCAGATCAAGGAACACCTGCCTGTATTAGTTACCAGCCAAGGGATGCATCAGCCAGTGGTTCACATGCATGGAATTTCCTGTGCTGTAGTTATGCTTATCAAGTTACTGACTCCAGCTTAGAGGCTCTTTTCTAAGAGACCCTCTTCTAAGCTGATGTGAAATGATGTTTATAAGACCCTCTTTAGATGTGAAAGGGAGAACAAAAGTTTATTATGGAATGGGTGTTCAGAACTGGCTGAAGTAATTAATTACAGATCACTTATGATCATGCCACTCCTGACATATGCTTGTCTAATGTGTGTGATTTATTCAGTCAATTATGGTCCATAGAACTCTTATTTTAGAGAAAAGTATTAGATTCTCCCTCTTTTGCCCCTCTCATCTGGTACTTTTTCGCTACAGGGTGAACCTGCTTGTTCCTCAGTTTAAAGATGACTATTGTCATCCTCCCTTAGAATAACCTTAGCCACCAGTGTACTTAGACCCTTTGATATATCTCAGGTTTACCTACTCTCTCTCAGGCTTTTTCTTTTTTTGAGTTAAACAGCTGCCATTTGTTCAGCTTTCCCTCATGTGGCCTGCAGTCWCATTCCTCTGGACTCTTTCCAGTTGTTCTGTGTCTCTAAGCACAGTACCAGCTGGACACATCACTCCAGCTCATGTCTTACTGATGTCAAGTGGAGCAGAAGAACTCCACATTCTGCAGGCTGTATTTCTGATGTGACATCCCACTGTGTTATTAGATTTACATACTTGTGATCTGATCTAACACCTGGATCCCTTACTGTAAAGTTGCCACTAGAACAGTTTTCCCTATCATATCTCACATGCTACATACCAGGTTATTCCTGACAAACTTTAACTTGTGCATATTCAATAGTATCTTCTTACTCATATCTCTCCATTTTATTAAGACTATTTGCAAGTCTAATCATTTCCCCTCAGCATATCATCTTCTTACAGCCATGAGTTAGTATAGATTTAGTTGAAGTTTAATCCAAATAAGCATGAAATGTTTTGTCCTATTAATATTTATCCTTGTTTTTTGAATGGCTTAAAATTCATACTTGAACTTCCTTTTGCTGGTTGTATATATAATAATTGATAAATGCMTTTTTGCCTTGTGCTTCTTCTTTTTTTAATCTCTGCATACTTATATTAGTTCCATACTTATTGTCTGACATAGTTTTCACTTTCTGTGYATTTGTGTTTAAAGTCCATGACAAACTCATTATTTGGAGTCTGTTAGTACCTTCCTGCCTGCACTGGGACAGCTTTTGCTTGTACSCTTCGTAACAGTTCTTGGAGGATTTCTGTAGGATCTAACCTAGCCTTGCACTTAGGTTATCCTTCATGAGAATTTTCCTGTTACCTTCAAATTTATTGAAGTCTTTTCACAGTTGATTGTACTCTGTTCTAACATATTGTTCACTGTTCAGTTCTAACTTGCAATTATGGTATTATTTTGTAYGGCTCCTTGCTGGATTTCTGGCACAGGCTCATTTTAGATTCACTTAAAATTTGGAGAAAGAAGATTCAGTGACTTGAATTTTTCAGGAGAAGAATAAACTTGGTGTGCCTTCAGAAAGGCAAAAATGCTTTTTGCCTACGACGTTATTTGGAATATGGATTTAATAACTTTTAAGGCAGATGTGCATGAACATCCTTTCTGAACATTTCGCACATACACTTTAGTTTCCCTATTCARTTAATTCAAATATTCAAATAATATAACTTGGTCAATAGAGCTGTTGGATAAGGGAATGGAATTATGGCTCTTGAGTGCATTGAGAGGATAAAGCAGTGTTATCAGATGACGATTGAAGCCTTTTATGGTAACAGTTCAGATGTGTTTGGTGAACTCTGTCTCAGTAGAGGTTTTAAAATGAAAATTAAATCCTAGTACTTTATTTGCATGTTCTGGTGTAAGGTTTCCTTTATTTTGTTCTCTTTTTTTTTCTCCAGGCTACATTTCACAGTCCATTTAGTCAACTTGGGCAGAGCCCAGAGGGGTGTTCCTCTTACCTGTTTCCAAAAATCATGGGCTTAGCTAAGGTAAGAATATCTGTACTGCCTGTGGGATGATCTGACCTTTGTGTGTTGGTATTCTCTGACTGTGAGAGTAAGCATGGTCTGTCCATACTTTTATTTTCTCTGTTTACTCTAGAAATAAGAAAACTAAGTAAAGAAACAGTAACTAAAAAGAAAGGAAAAAAAATAAGAAACAGAATCCAAATTTTCTTTTCTCAGAACAGAATAAATCCTTTCTGCTTCTTTGATATCCCACAGAAAAAAATCTGGGTAGTTTTAAATACCTATTTGATATTTCATGCATTAATATAATGTATTTTTTGAGCAGGATTTATATCTGTAAAGAGTAGAGCAAGTGCTTCATAGACATCCAAGTGTCAAGAGTAGTCTGTTCAATGAGACACACCCTGCCAGTACATGTTCTAGAAATCTTGGAGTCACTGCAAAAGTGAACAAACCCATTTATGATGAGTTAATTTCAGATTGCAGCCTTGGAGCTCTGCTCAAGAAGAATGTACAGTCCTAGTGAACAGTAGGAACTGTAGGCCAGTCCCTGGTGATGAACCCCAGGGGRTGATACTGGGTGTAATAACTTGCTTAACCTCTTCATTGTGACCTGAATGATGGACTGAATACCCTGCTCGAGCAGGGGCTTTGAAGTAGRTGGTATCTGGAGGTCTGTAATAATAACAGGAATAATAATAGTAATAAATCTGTTCTGTGATTCTTTTTTCTTTTCAAAGGGCAGATATGAATAAGCAAGAGAGTAAACTGAATGGGATATGGAAGCATGCAGCTTCCCTGTCAGATTACTCAAGTCTTATGTCTTGTTGAATCACACTTCCTTTTTTTTACATAGGCGAGTGAGATGTTGCTTTTCAATAAAAAGCTGACTGCAGCAGAAGCCTGTGCCCAGGGACTTGTGACTGAAGTCTTCCCTGAGAGAAGTTTCCAGAAGGAAGTTTGGGCAAGATTAGAAGCTTTTGCAAGCCTCCCCAAAAATGTCAGTATTTAAAATTTTTCTCCACCTTCTAAGCCTTGTAGCTTTCCCAATTCTTTTGCCAAACCTATCCTGTCACTTGGTTTCACTTCATCCTTAATTGAAATAATGAGGCTTTCTTTCCTTCAAGCACAGATCTATCCCTCTGCTTCTCAGAAACAGATCCCTCTCTTCTTTTCTGTATCTAAGACAGTGTAAGACATCTGAGACATCTCCACAGAGATGCAGTGGCTGAAAAGCATTAAAAATTAACTGATTAATCCATCTGTACAGTGTCTCTGTGAGTGCCTTGGGTGGCTTCTCWTAGGTTTATATTTTGGCAGCTATTTATATTTAAGAACCTTACCACTGGTTCTGCATTATTAATTGTACTGTGTGCACTCTAGGTGCTCAAGGTGATGCTGGATGACTTTAATTTTTTGCTGAATTCAGTGATTCTGCTCCCTAGCTTAGGTTTTGCAAGACTGCTGAAGTCACAGTCTTCTTATGTTCCCTTGGACAGCAGGAGACACCTGTGTGAGCTGCTGATAATGTGGGTTGCATTTGGCACTGTAGACAGGTGAATGGGTTTCACTTCTTATGCCCATCTACTCTGATTATTAGCACTTAGTGGACTGCGTGTTTGCTTCCTATGAGCCTTCTCCACCTTATTAGCAGTCTTGGGAATTAAATGTAATAAATACTTCCAGTGAAAACGTTGACTAAAAGCTAAGAGATGTGATGTTAATGTAGTTGGATTAGGATTCCAGTGTGCGTTTTGTGTTATTTCCTGAAGCACTGAAGTATAGAAAACAGCTTCCTAATGTTCCTCTCTTTCTCCTCCAGTCCTTGGCAGTGTCCAAGCAGCTGTTACGAAGTGTGGAAAAGGAGAAGCTCCATGCAATCAACAGTAGAGAGTGTGAAGTCCTGACAGAGAGGTGGTTGTCTGATGAATGTGTAAATGCTATTGCCAGCTTCTTCCAGAAGAAATCGAAACTCTAATCTTTACCAGTACAATAATCCAGCATCTGGCAGTAGCCTGATCTGCCCTCATTGTTAATAAACTTTCTCTTCAGATACTAATTCTTATACCTTTTCAAGTGGTATATTTCTGTTCTGAGTACTGGGTTAAACCTGGTTCACAAAATTAATAGTTATGTGCCTTGGATCCATTATGGATGTTTACGCTGGGGAAAAAATGATTCATTATTCTATAGGCATCAGTGATGTTTCTGAATAATATTAAAGCAGATTGTCTTCCAGAAGAATCAAGTGAATCTATAGCACCCTATTTTGATAGCTCTTTAATAAATACCTTATTCATCTGTGGGGAAGGAAATACTGTATTAATGAAAAAAATAAATAGAAGTATTTAATTACTGTTGTGGTGATTTTTATTCTTTCTTGTGAAACATCCTCAGTGAGAGGGAAAGTAGCTCTTGGGAGGCCTATAAATATAAYAGTCTTACAAAAAAACTTTCCCTTGACTTCACATTCATCTCAAAAGATGTTTATTTTGAACTTTGTGGGTCTATCTCCAATGTATTTTTCATCAATTGCTTCATTAACCCTTTTCTTGGAAAAGTGYGATGTGTTTGCTTTCCTCAAGCAAAAACACAGCCCTTGATAACCTGTTGATGGATGAAATAGCAGAAACAGGGATTCCATGATCAGTAGATGCCTGCATACCTCTTACAGCGATGGGAGATAAACCACTGCTCTCTCTGAGTAGTGAGAATAAATCAACATTACCTCTAGGGAATGGAAGTCCTGTGTGGTTTTAGTTAACTTCTGGAAAAGTTAAATCATTGTCTCAGATCACTTAGAAAGTTCTTGTCATGGTTTTGCTTGGTCCAATTTCTGGTGGTGGGGGATRGGGATCAAGAAACCACAAAGACGGCTGCTGTGAGAAGTCCTAGGGGTGTCTCCTTCTTCTTCTTCTCCAGCAAAAAGAGAGAGAGCCCTGCCCCCCTCCTGTGTTTCAGAGCCAACCCATCATTGGTTCTGAAGTTGATGGACAGGCTGACCATCAGGCCTGGGCCAATTACACAGGATAGTTACACCTCTGTGATGACGTATTTTGTAGTATTTAAGAAAGAATTCATAACAAGATAG
>NW_026623335.1:1930288-1984276 GCF_030028575.1 Malurus melanocephalus
AATCAGGCTTTAAACCCACGACAGTTCTTAACTTCCATGTTCACAAAATGTTTGTTTCTAATTAGCATCTTCAGTAATTTATACACTTTTTATAGGTGTCTGGTATTAAGAACAACAAAGTCTGGAGAATCTCTTAAAACAATTTCTATTTACTCCATACAACAAAGCAGCAACTTTGGATAATTTCTTCTGAAATAAATCACTTATTAATTATATCTATTATAATTATCTTGTGATAATTACATCAGTGTTCCCGAATGTTCCTTTTCAAGGWATCATTGCTGGATGGTACCCATTTTCCTAATGGGGTGCAATGTACAATAGGATTCAGGTCCTGCCTGGCACAGCTATAGACACCTACTATCTGCTTCTGTGTTTGTACAGAATCACAGGTAAAAAATCAAACAGATCGCACGAATACCAGTGGCAAGACACCTGCACCAAGTTTCAGAAAATAAGGTGACTAAGCTTACACAGATCAGACCTGCAACATTCATTCATTATATTCATTATAGTTACTGCTAATATAACACCTGCTTGACTGAAAGCACATTTGAGACCAACAATTAGAAATCCAAAGTCTGTCAGAGCCCACAAAACTCTGCATATAAGTGATATAGTCAGTATTTTCAGGGTGCATCATGAAGCCATGTGTTTCTAAGATTGAATTTACTGTAAATACCCCATAATGACTCTGCTGTGTTGAAGTGCTTCTCCTTTGTTCCAGCTGGATGCGAACACTTCCATGAAGGTAATGTAATAGATCTCTCATCTGAACTGGGACTTAAAGATTTTTCAAATGGGTTAAAGTTTATGATGAAAAGCTCTAAACTTAGGGTCATTCTTAAAAGGTTTCCTGCATCTACAAACATACTTGGATACTTTCAGTTATGCATGTTATATAATCTTGTAGAAATCATRAAAAATGTTTCAATTCACAAGATTTTTTTTAAATATTATTTTTATTTCCTTTGCAAGCGAGTGAACATTAAAATGCACTACAAATTGCCTATAACATACATGTAATATCAAAATCAATACATTTTAGCCATAAGTAGGTGGAGTAGGTCTGGAGTGCAAGTTGTAAAACTTGAGGGGRAAAAAAAAGCCCTAAAACCTTTGTCTCTACTTAAAATCCCCATCTTGTTCATGCAGACCCAACACCTGAGGTCTGTTAAAAGCCGGGTTCAGGTCACTGAAACTGAGTTACATGCTTGTAGTAGTTAAAAACTTTCTAGTAAAAGATGAAAGGAAAAAGCCAAATTGATAATTTCTGAGACATGTTTTCATGTGCACTATGTCTCAAACTGGTTTTCTCTGTTTACAGGACTCTTGTGGATCTTTTGCTAAATTTGAGGTCATCAGAACATCAGTGTAGCATAATAAGAGGTGAACTTTGTTGGTCAAATACATTAGGWATCCTGTTTTATTTCATTCTCCTTGTGCTGTGTTCTGAAACATTAAACAAAATTTTCTTTACCTTAGCTAACTCAAAATATCAAGAAAGAATGAATGTTTTATGCCTGGAACAAGGCAAATAAAGGTAAAATTGCTTTRAGCAGGTAAAATAATGTTTTAATAATTATATCGAGTCAAATTGAGTAGTTCATGACATAGCCACCCATCCAGGGCAAAGAGAAGAGAGCAATGCATGCGAAGACATGTTAGCACTTTGGAATTAAATATCAACAGGTAATTACGAGTTTATGTACTTTTTAATTGGAGCCCTCAACAGATTTTTATTAATTCATGTCAGTCTTTTGTCATTAAAGAAGGGAATTTAGGAGGTAAAAGAGCATGTTCCAGTAAAAGCCTTGAGTCTCCTTTCACATTAGTTTGTTGCACCGTGAAGATGATTTAGACATCTAAATATACAATTCATTAACCCCCTTATTAATGTAATTTCTTCAGTAAATACTCTGTATTCTCTGATAATGGTTTTAGTTATTAATGAAGTAGGATACAGCAGGAAGGGAGGTTTTTGCCTGCTTGTCTTTTATTGRTACTGCAAGAACCACATCAGTACTTTCAATTTTGAACATTTCTTGTGCACCATGTATTCTAACCCATAGGAAATGTTTATGAAGACTGAGAATTTCAGTCTGAACTTTGAATAACCACTTACCTTGTTTTCCCTGAATGTGTACACAAATAATGATATCCAGTTTGTAACCTTCATGAGAATGAGGGATACGAAATGTGTTCTCTTTAATTAACATTTAGTTAATTTAGATGTGTAGACTTTCATATTTTTCAGGCAGTAAAATATCTATTGCAAATGTATTTTCTTGCTTGGTATTTTAGATAAAAGTAGTATAACTAATTTACAGATATGAAATAAGGAATACTTTTCCTATTGTTATGAATGTTAATTAAATAATCTGTAAAAGATTTGCATGGATTAAAAAAAAAAAAAAAGGAATTAAAGTACTTACAGAAACTCCCTGGAGTTTGTAGCAATATACCTAAAAGAAGGTAACAAAACAATTTCTAAGCTACTCCAGGTTGTGTTGAAGGGGTATTTCTTGCTGACTAAAAGCACTGCAGAAATTGTTGTTCAAAAAGTTGTTCAATTTCTTTTTGACATTTAAAGTGATAAGTGTGGAACCTTTTAAAACTCTTTTTTAAAGCATCTGAACAACAAAAGCTGACTTCTGACCACATTGTTCCATYAGTCCTAATCTTTTAAAAATGTGTGACTTTACAAATGTGTTTTTGTGATACAAGTACAGAATGATGATTTTTTATCAAGGTCTACCATTGTAAAAGAAGGTACAGGTAAGTACACAAAATTAGTGGAGAGAATTTCTTGGAAATCTCCTCCCTATTCTGCAGTAATAGAACAAAACCTTTTCTCAAGGACAAACAGTATCAAACCAATCTATTTTCCTTCATTAGTGTGACCTGCTTGGCGTGTAAGTGGACAGTGAATGTGATTTAAGTTTAGCAAAGGTTTTGTGCTGTTCTGCTATGCAGCTGCAATAAACAATTCCAGGAAATGGGATCTAGATTAAATCACAGTTGTAGGGTTGTAAAATYGGCTAAAACACTCAACCAAGCAGCAGTCCTCAGATTATCAAARTGAGGGCATAGACTGGGATCTGCAGGAATTACAGAACAGTTTGGGCTRGAAGGGACCTTTAAAGRGTTTCAGCCTCCCTGCAATGATCAGGGACATCTTTGACTAGATCAGGTTGCCCCACCTAACATCACCTTGAATTTTTCAGGGATGGGGCATCCCCCACWTCTCTGAGAATGTGCTCTCCCTTTCCACTTGTTGGAAAACATAGAGAAAGGTGGTACTAATGGGGTGGAGATGGAAATCATACCAAGTTTTGCAACTATATACTGTAGCTAACAGAGAGCACATGGCAAGGTTTTGGAAGGCTTTTTATTTTTAAGATGCTTTTGCAAGTTTTTTTGTAAACTGTATTTCAAAATATGCAGGAAGAATCTCTGTGATATTACATCTCCCTTTACAGGACATTTTTGTAAYAGTTGTGCCATCTGCTATAGCAAATCAAGAAAGCTATGAAAATATGTTTGACTGTCTCTGCTGGGAGCCAGCTAGAAACTGGGATGGGGATCTCTGCCCCTCTCTTTCCCTAATTCATAAAATCCTGTGGAAGTCCAGTGGCTTAAGCAGTGCCCAGCAAAGGCAGATAGTATTTTACCTTTGTGATGGATATTAAACCAAGAAACCACTAAAAATTTTTAAACTGGCAGTTGTATTTAAAATCAGCTTAAACCAAACTACAGTTTTTCTTGTGCCTTTCCAGCTCCATTTCTTTTCACCATTCCTACTGCAGGAACACACTGCTTACACTCTTCTTCTGGCCAGTATCTTATCACAGGGTACTCATCACAGGGCACTGGACTGCTCGTGGGTATGGGAAAAACAAGATTTGGAGCTAGAACAATGKTTTTTAGGCCAAAATGAGATGTTTTAGGTTTTGGTTTTTAGACYAAAACCAGACTGTGGTTTTTGATTTTTGGTTTGTTTATTTTACCTGGCATCTAGCTGTGTTAGAAAATTTGGATAGCTTTTAATTCATAACATTGTAGCACATACTCTTAACAAGAATCTGCTCTGCCACAGCTAAATTTCTCTCACTTTCTCAACTGAGGGTCCACTGGGAAGACAGAGGGAAGTCTTAATGTTGCCAGTAGTTTGTTACTTGTGTTTTGATGTCTTGGTTTATGTGCTTGCTCTGTTCTGTTCTCAGTGTACTAGAAAATCAAAAACACATACTGTTGTCAATAGAGTAGGAACAGTACAGAAAAAATCCTCAGGCTCCCCCCAGCCCTAGGAGCATCAGAAGACAAAGCGGGTGTGCATCTTCTCGTGGGAATCCAGAACAAAGTTGGAAGTCAGTTACACAGGATTGGTTTCAGTCTTTGGAGCAGATCTATGAGATGTCCTACTTTGCTCTCAATTGCATTTATTCAATTACTCTGTAATTTACTACAGGGAATGGGGCATTCTGGGTTATTTTTTATGAAGAAAAACCTCAAGAAAAAAATATTTTGATCTAGGCATTATTTGGGATTTTTATGTAAGCATAGCTGTGGGTTTTTTTTAAACTCTTACAAACATAAACAGATTGCAAATTATTTAAAAATAGGAATGTACTTGGTATATTAGCTTTAATGAGCTACAGAGCAATTTGGGTCAAGTTGGGAAACCTGCCCACTTGCTACCCTGTCAAGAGTGCTGGATGTCCTCTGTGCCTGAATTTGCTCTGCTGGATTTACTTAAACCTCCTAGGGGAAGAAAATGGATAGGCATTCTGTGCAATTCAGATTTAGCTTAAGAACTCACAGAAAGAGTGACCAAATTGTCATTATCCTGTATGAAGGAATCGCGCAAAGGAAGACTGATTGCAGACAAGTCCTCACATTCAGCCATGATGCAGCATCTTCCTTCAAGAATGRCAYCTGTACCAGATKAACCCAGTTGGCTTAATCTGTCTGKRTATTAAATCCAGACTACATTTTAYTCACAGAATTCTGTGTTGCCTTTCTGGTTGTCTAGTAGATACACAAGCATAGTATGGAGGTCAGCTTGGCTTTAGTTGAGCAAAAGCTTGCTCTTTCCCTTGGAAAATCAGCAGCCCAAAGGTTAGGGTGTTCTACATGGAGAACCTCATCTGGGTAACATTTTTAGGATGAGCTTTGTTTAAACATAAGAAAGATTTGTAGAATGTCTGAGCTCCTTTACACGTTTTGCAATTAGTAATAAAGAACTGTCTGAAAAGTGAATACGCAGAATGTCAAACCAGTCTATTAAGTASCCTTTATCCTGCTTATACAGAAGATGACTTAAGGTGGTTACCTGTCTTTCACCAGTGAAGAAATTAATCTGCATCCTCTAAAAAGTCATACTTCTGCCTGATCCTATGTCAGATGCTGTGTCAGCCTGCCCTCTCCAAAGGGAAAGGTCTATTGTAGCTGCAGGTTTAAACTGGCTTTCAAAGACCTGAAGAACAGGTCAGAGTTTCACTGCATCTGTGAAAAGATCCATCTCCTGTAATACAGAATTAGGGTTTTTACATGTTACTGGAAATCAAGAGTGCTTTCTTCTCTGCCTTCTTGTGCTCAGCAACCTTCGTGATCAACTTCTTTTTAAAGCTGTACAGACTCTCTTTACTTATTAGTCAGAGTAGCTGACTAATCAGGCCCATTCTTCAAACAGGGTGTACTTCCATTATCCCAGTGAACTCCTCCAAATCTTTCCACAAGAACACAAAGCCACCTTTGTTGCAGTCTCACTTAAAAGATCATTTCTGAGACTGAACCATCAACAGTTACTCTTACTAGTTATGGGCCATTTGTTTATACCTGTCCATAAGAAGCTTTAAATTATTTCACATTAAYCTAAACCAAATGTTGAATCTTTGTAAATATTCCTCTTTTTTAATTGTTTTATACGTAATTAGCTCATACCTATTTTACAGAAAGATCTGGGCAACAATCATCAAAAAATCAACGTTTATGAGAAGTAATTATGACAATGAAGAATTCAACGGGGAAGGAAGGGTAAAGTTTTCCATTTAAAGCATTGTCACAAGTTTAAATTAAGCTCTAGTTATTTAAGTATTTAGATGAAAAAATTAAGACATGAAAGTCTAGAAGACACATTTGGTAGTCTACTGTACCCACACACAAATATATTACATTAATAATGTGATAATTTAGAAGTTAATAGATGAAAGCACACATTCCTTCCCACTTCACCATGCTGCTAATCCGATTTTTTCCCTTATACAGATTAATCTGTAAGTATATACAACTTCACTGCAATACAGTGCTATTCTTTCATCCCCTGACTCAATAAAGGTTAATACCTCACTATAAAAGATTAAAAAGGCACAGTGAAAATGAAAGTGAATTTGTATGAAATCTTTACTGCTGAAGGGGCTTCCAAAACCAGGGAAGAGGTAACTTAGCAAAACTCCATTTTACATACCCTGGAAGACTTTTCCCAGACATTCTCTAATGCCTCTGATACCTAAGCAGAAAACCCCATTCAAAGAAATGTATTTTTAGTGCATTTAAAAACTGTTCATACATTTCACAGCTTTCCAGCAGGATGTGCAAGTACAACAGAAGACAGGATGCAAGCAAGTTTTAAGCGTAGTTTATTAATTTCAAGCAATTGCCACTTSTCAACATCCTCCACTCACATTACAATTTTACACATGCTGTAGAAGATCCCTGAATCTCCAGCAGTATCACAGTCTGGTCTGCCTTCTGTGTGGGGGTCAATATACACATAAAGGGTCTTCAGAGGTTTAATGCCACTTACCCTATGTATGGAGATAAAGTATTGTTAAAAAGCTTTTAAAGGAATCGTTATCTTCTATTAAAAACTCTTGAATGGTAATTAATTTTTAAACTAAGAARTATACACCAAGGTAATAAAAACACATTCTAGCTCCACAGGGCTGGTATCTTGCTTTTTCTGAAGGCTTGGAAAACTGAGTATGGTAAATGTGAAGCTCCTTGTCAACACGTGGGAGAAGGAAACAGAAATCAGCACAATAGGTTTAGGCAAACTTTCTGTATGTTTTTWTGCCTCCAGCAAAGATAAAATTTTTTTTCTTCAGGAGGAAAAGCTAAGTTGTTCTCCCTGTTAGATCAGTTGAGAAATTGATCACTCTGTTGCACAGCTGTTCTGTTTGCACCCAACCACAAACGTAAGAATTCAGCTGACTGTAGTGGCAGCCACAGCTACTCTCCTCTCCTCAGAGACCTCAGGCAATGGGGCCAGGTATTGCCCAAACTGGAGAGAGTCCTTAACAGTGCCAAAAAGTGCTCAGTTCCAGAAGTTTTTGAAGCCTCAACTAAAAATTTTTCTACAGTTGACAATAAGAAGTATCAGCTGGATGGGGGAACTGAAATCCACTTGTTTAAAATAACTCCCTGACAGCTATTCTCTGTATTGACAACGAAGTTTGATATAGTTACAGTAAATTATGAACCTACTGAAGTTAAAGGGAAAAGTGCATCATCTACTAAATATTTTACTAGTTAACACATTTATTTTAACCAAATAGTAGCCAAGTTATTTTCCTAAATGTCACAGATTTTGTACTGCTCATTCTATCATTTTAYGAAAACTACATTTAGAAAGTAACCCTTATTTACCTACATTTAATTACAATTAAAAAAAATCTCTTCAACCAGAAATGAAACAATCTATGCAACAAAGTTTAATACAGCAAGTATGTTTCAGGAATTATCAGTAATGCAGCAGTGTTAATCAATTCTAAACTGAAAAGCTGGAAACTAAAAGATTAAGACAGAACTAGATGAAGAGTGTTTTTCATATCTTTTATAGGACAGAAACCTTTGTTCATGTCTTCTGGTAGCCTTCATCTTCTTTTGAGCTGCACCTACAACACAAAGAACAGGTAAACGAGCAACTTTATGCTTCTCCAGAACAGCTTAAAACAGTTCTGTAGGCATTTAGGGGCATCTTTTCTACTGCTTTGTTTCTGTATCACCAACTCATWTCATTGTTTAATATTCCTATTTTAAGAATAAAGTACAAAGCAACAGAAGGAACAAGCTATTACTACATCTGTGTAAAAGGGCCCTCAGAAGTGCTGCCTATGTTGTAAAAGTCCAAGTTACACTTTCTGTATTTAACTAGCAAGCAACTAGTGTTTCACTAAACATGAAAGCTAACTTTTTTCATTTCCGGTGAGAAAGATACCTTAAATATGTGGAAACAAGGAGAGATTGGTTTTATTTAGGAATATTACAATATAAATTAAGAAGAGACAGGTTGAAGGTTCCAAATAAGCATACAAAACCACCCATCTCCTGCTTGTTTTTGTAGTTAGTTCATTACATCTCCTCGGTGGGGTATTCCCCACCAGCAGAATGACCTGCTTTGTGGCACTTTTCCTCATTCTTGAGTGCACCAARAGTGCATGATTGTTGCCATTATGTACCTAGACGGATACAAAAATCCTTCTTAGTTCAAAGTATTATGAAGTTTGTGAAACCAGTGGGGTTTTCACAGCCTGTCAGAATATATTAATAAAAAATGAAAAGAAGAACTTAACATTGTCAAAGAGAACAATTAAAACAGCAGYAGGGACCTGAAAAAGTTGTTTCTGTTTTCCTCACCCTGTATAACCAACTCAATTGTCTCAAGCTCTTTAACTTGTTGCTAAATGTTTATCTACACATGCTGTCAGAAATAACCTTGTTAGGAAGGTGAAGTTGGTGTCTCAGCAAATCAGACCCATGGAGTAGGCGTTGAGTGGCCTGTGACTCGCTTTCCTTTTTTCTCTTTCAGCACCATCAAAAGGAAAAGTGAGAAAAACAGCACAAACATTAGTTAAAGCCTGAATTTAATCCCATGTCCTACAGGAATAATTTCATTACAATGAAAGCAGACAGACAGTATCTGTASGGTTTTTTGCTTTGTGTTTAAGTAGTGATAATTATATACCCAATTAACATAGCCTATAGCTCTCTCCAAGATCATAATATTTAATAATCCCTTTAATCRAATGATTAATAGGAAATGCAGGGGTGGGTCTTACAAATTACCTGATTTACCATCACTGAAGACAGATTCTTTTAAAAATGGCTACAAATGCCTTGTTCACAAAAGACTTTATTATCTAATGATGCATACTGAAAACATACAGAAATCTGCATGGTCCACTTTACATGCAGCAGAACAATCTTCACTTTACAATAAGTAAGTGTCAACTGTTTTATGCAAGAGACAACACTTTAAAGTCACATTTCTTAAAGAAAAGCTTCATTTACAAAAGAAATAAAAGGTAAAGAAGCAATTACCGCTTTTAAAAAGCAGCTGCTTTGTTCAAGAGTGGAAGGTTTATGCCTGTATTGAAAGACAACATGATCACAAATAATGAAAACAATGAACAAATGAAACACTTTTAGCATAAAGCAGTACACTTTCAAAATGACATACAAATAGTTAAAAATTTCGTTATGTTGTCTATCTATCCTTTAGATATAAGGTCTTTCGAATGAGATCCCAACATATGTAATTACTAAATGAAAACTCTTCTGTAAGTATTGGTTCTATGTCATAGTGAACTGTATTTAACAAAATGTATACAAAGTCTATAGCAAGTTGATTAAAAAAATTAAAGTAATAAGAAACAGTACACTGAAGGCGCTCTATCCATCAAGTGCGCTCTCTCCCAGTTTTAAATGTGATGAACAGAACAGAAGTTGTAACTAYGCCACGGTTGCAATGCCAGAAAATAAAACAAGATCATTTCTCAAACATGCAGGGAATCTGCCACAATGCTATTGTCTCTCATTTGTCAGTTGTTCCAGTAAAATAACAGCTTAAACACCGGTGATGTTGATGGGTTAGCTTACCTTCAGTGTACTGAAAGTTGTACACAACCTGCTTTAAAAGAGGAGACCATCCCTGCGGGCAGGCTCAAGAAGGAACAGACCCCCTTCGGCACTGACTACACCAAGGGCATGCTGCTGTGGCCTGCACACACACACCTAGGAAAATGTGAATATAAACAGCATTTATGCTGGCCATTTTGTAAAGACAAAAATGAAGCCAAGTCTGCTAAAAACAAATCAACCACCCAGTATTACTGCTCTCTTTTTTTTTTTCCTTTTTTTTTCTTTTTTTTATAACAGATGCTTTTTTCTTTTTATAATATATACGAACTGCAACCATATACATTAGCATTGTACTTTTGTGCAGTCTTGGCAATAAAACAGTTCTACAGTGAAAATTTTCACATAAGACACAAAACAGAATTACTCTAACATTTCTAAAAGAAATATCAGCCTTGATGTTAATTCAAATGTATCATTTCTTCCTCAACTTTGCAGGGGAAATATTTATGTTTATATACATTAATAACTGCTGTGAAATTTCTTCAGTCTTTGTATCTTAATTAATCAAACCCTTTGAACTTCTTCATCTGGTTTAAATTTTCTCCTGGATGAAGGCGTGCTGTAGAGCCTGGTTGATGCTAATCCGTTTAGCTGGGTCTAGCATTAGGATCTGGTCCAACAAGTCCTTTAGCTGGTGCACTTTTTTACGCTGGTCTTCAGGGAGTCGTTGGCACCCAATCAAGTCTGCTAATAGGTCCTTGGTTGGATTAATGGTGCTCATAACAGTAACTTTCTCCTACAAACACAAAAATGGCAGCTTTGTAGAACAGAAATAATGTATTACCCCCCATCCATCCTTTTTACAGTGTTTCAGCAGCAGCTYTTCTGCAGGGTTGTCTCACAGCTGAGCAACAACAACCCTTCCTACATATGGTCTCATAAAATCGTCATGTGGTGGAGAGTGGAAAAAACACTATCAGGGGAGAGGTCACCAACACAGCTTCACACACGAACCTAACATCCCAGCTAATGAAAACATGGAAGTCCACATGGAAAGTTCCCATATCTGACCACTATTCTGTGATTCTTTTTAAATATTGTATGTCAAAATGATACTAAAATATGGACCTCATACAATATAACCACATTGTACTGAAGTTGAACATCCTTCTACAAAATTAAGGCAAAGTGTCTTTGATTAATAATTAAGGATAGATTACATGGAGATACCCTGCATACCTACCAGATTAAACTTAGATTTCTCTTAATCCTGTTCCTACATCGCAGAAAAAGTCTTTTGCCATTTTATAACTATGTAATCTGTCCATACTGCTGCAAAAGGACATTGTAATAGCTTACAAAATCTTGGTTTTGATTAGGRTGCCAAGGTACATTTAAAAGACCATAGAGTAGGAACGCTTGGAGGAAAGTGCTGGGTTAGTCAACTCATTCAGGACTTACCCTTTCTGTCACTTTATCTACTTCTATATACATAAAGTTGAGATTTTGATCAAAGTGCTGATCTTTGAACACACCTTTTCGAATCATCTGGAAAATGAGGAAGAGGTAAGAGTTTCAGGCAAATTTCACAATTAACATCAATTTATTGCAACATGCRTAATTTAATATTAATAAAAAATATACCAAAAGGAGAGGATGAAATGCTAAGATAGAATACAGAGGTACAGTTCAAACCCTTTGAAAAAGGACACAGTATCTTTCATTGACTTACGCATTTTTTTTCAGGTCAGTGCTTTAGAAGGTTTCTGCTTTCACTTTATACTTAGTCTATGAAAAAGAAGCTGTATACTTTCACTTCACAAGAYTTTAAATCAGTACAAATTACACAGTCAGAGCAAAGTCTAGTATTTACTTACTGTTAAGAAAGCATGTATATGATAAGAAACAGAATTCCAGGAGAACAAAGAATGTATGTTCTACTGTTCATTACAGCAGTTTCAGATATTAAGTACTTATTTTTCTTACCTTGTTTGGCATCTTTCCTTTGAGATCCATGGCAAGTTTCAACATATGATTATTCGTTTTGCCAGGAAACAGTATTTTTCCTGTATAAAGCTCATATAATGTGCAGCCTACAGACCACATATCTATACCATAGTCATAGATTTTCCCTATAACTGAAACAGAGCAATTCCAGTTAATTCCATAAAGGCAGACTTTGATATAATATCACAAAAGCAGACAGATTAAAAAATTCTGATTTGTAAACTATATTGGTGCTGCTTCTCTTAAGATAAAGAATAAAAAGTTACCATAAAAGAAGGATGCAAACCTTTTAACTTTTGAAGTACTTCTATTTCAGAAAGRGAGGTTTTTACCTATCATCTAAACTGATCAGCAAAAATAGCAAAAACCCAGTAGTAAGAACAATACCTCCACATTTAAACAACTACAACACATCAGAATTACTTCTCACTGAGCCGATAACCAATATACATGGAGAGTTCCACAAACATGCTTTCACAAAGTCTGATTTTTTGACTGCTATCATATTTCCAGATTTATGTTTTGCTAAAACTAGAGAATAAAATCCAAGTCAAATTTTCATCTAATTTTTCTGCTAATACTGGCATTTCCTGGTATGTGATAGATAGAGCTAATCCAAAATGTACTTACTGATTTCTGGAGCTCGATAAAATCTACTAACTAGATAGGGTGTGATGTCATTATCTGCAACATGTGAAGCTGATCCAAAATCACAAAGCTTTAGTATTGTTTTAGACTCGTTCACCTGAAAGTTAAACAAATATCCATTAAGAGGATTTGTGGTCAGAATTGATAACAGCACTGTAAAAGTGGCAATATATTTAAGTCAAACATAGGAAAAACATTCAGCCTTTAAACTGGAAGTTCCTTCCTCTTTATTCTAAGACAATTGTAAAACTTGCTCAGAATGAAAGTGACAGGTAATATCTTCAGATGCTACAAAATACAAAAAAGTCCRTTTCATGTACTTTTCCCATAACAAAGTATTTTTGGTAGACCAAGATTTCATTCCAGATACTGAAAAGTTACCAATTTAGATTTTCAACTCAGTATCCAGAGTATCACTCATAAAACAGCATATTATTCACATCTCATGCTTACACACTAAATTTTACTGCTGAGATAGTAATAAGAGAACATCTTAGATAAATTAAAAATCTGAGTTTGTCACAGGGATGATGTCCAAAATAACCAAAGGAAACCATTAAATCTCTGATGTAGCTCTCATTCCCTACAAGAAAAGAGGCACTCCGGACCTTTCCCCATTATCTCACTCACATAAACAACATCTCCATCCAGACTCAATCTCCATTTTGCAGAAAGCAAGAACATCTTTCCAATATTGATGGGAAAATTTCAAATATTTCTCCTGTAAGACAGTGCCTAACTTTGGAAAATCTGCTTTCTATAAAGACAGAAGTGGATGCATGTTTGTTTGAAAAGGATTTTGTTTAGCTGCAGTATTGAATTTCTTACTACTTATACCACAATATTATTTTACATTGAAGTGTGAAGCCGTAATATTTTCAGTAAATTTGACTTCASCTAAATTACCAGAATTATATGAATTTCAAATACTTTATTTTACACTAAAAACCATGCAAAGGAAGTTTTAATTATTTGTTACTTACCAAAATGTTATCTGGTTTAATATCTGCATGTAGGATATTGCATCTTTTAAGAAGTTTTAAAGCTAGGAACAATTGCTGGCTGTAGGAACGAACAGCTTTRATATGGAGTCCAACATCTTTCCCATACTTCTTCAACACCTCTCGTAAATTCATACTGTTAAGGGAAAGGGGGAAAGAAAGAATTGGAAAGAGCTTAATAAAAAAAATCCCAAGTGGTCTCCTAAACTCTCTAACAAATATGAACAAACCAGTYAGCTTAAAGTATTTTTTGAGAAAAGTAACATTCAACCTAACATACCACTCTGTTAGCAACAGAATTGAAATAAAAAGTCTGGTCAATCAGATCTATCCTATACTGTGTAATTACTTATTACATTGGATTTACTTAATTCAGTGCGTATTTTTAAACAATATTGATTTGAGAAGATTTATTTGCACATGAACAGCATTTTCTTAACAACCACAAACCCTTTGTAAACATTTTCTTCAGAAATAAATGAAAAAAGCAGCATGAAAAAGATAGAAATTGAGGAGATTTCTTTGGTGACATAAGCAGCAGATAAAGAGACCATCACTCCAGGACAAAAACATAATTGGACATAAATAAGATACAAGTGTGTTATCAAGAGACAGTATATAACTTATCTTCACCCCAAATATGACAAAAATCAAAATATGTCATAGACAGAAGACAGGATATGAACAAYTGAAGTCTCTAAGGGGGACAAAGGCAATTAATGTATGGAGATCTACCATAAAACAGATCTACAATCAACCTGTCACAAGAGGTTTATTACTTGAACAGAAAGTGAGCATGCATGAACCAATGTAATGGTTTTCTTCCTTAGACTGTTATTAAATATGTACTCTTCACAGAATATACAGCATTTCCTGAATCTCTCTGGGAATGCRTTCTTAATACAAGCCCTTGAAATGAAGTTATAAAAACTAATAAAAATACTGACCTACACAAAAAAAATCATTAAGAGCTGTATTAGTGATATGAACCATCAYTATTGTATATTACCATCATATGAACCATCTATTATCTTGTTTCAAATATTTTCCAGGCAGAAAATTTACAACTATGCTAAAGGTAAATCAGAAACAGATCAGTAGTCTGTGAGTTTGCACTTGCAGACAATTTTGTTTTGTTTCAAAGTTCCTTGCATTCTTGAATCTTAGACTAGAACAAAGTTTTAAAACAACAGCCAAAGACAGAAAGGTAAAGAGCCCTCAATAGTACTTTACCTTTTACAGAGAACACCAAACATTTGTCATCTTACCTGAGTGGCTCAAATACCAGACAGAGATGCTGCTTGTGGTAGAAATGCCTGAACAACCGTAGACAATGAAACTTGTCATCAGGATCAGCATCATTGAGCTTCTTTAAAAATTCCAGTTCTTTTAGGCCAGTTTTTTGCCTGAAAACAGAGAAATGTGATTATAAAACAAAATCAATTAAATTCTAGTATTTTTTTAATCTAGACATTCACTTGTGTGSTTATAATTATCCAGGCATGAGAAGTGTCTTGTCATTACTTAATGTGCCATGGCTAAAACAAAATCTCAACAGTGGTTTGCTGTGGGTGACTACACACAGTTTAAGTTTAAGTCACGGCTCTTCACTCTAACTTTGTAACCTACTTATCCTTTCCTCCTTACTCTCAGTTGCATGTAAAGCTGAAACTGGATTTCATCCTGTAATATGACAAATTTTAAACAGTGCTCTCTTAAGAAGTTTACTTTTTTGAAGAAGTACTTCACCACACACATTATTAAAAGACTTAAGCTGAACTGACTATAGATGCAATTTCACATCCAAGCCTATTACCTATTCACCAAACTAAAATATCTTATCACCCTCCCATTCGTCTTTAAAATTTTTCCAGATACTTACTCGCATAACTAAAACCAATCCAGTTATACACACAATAAGACAATTTTTAAAACTTTAAAGGTAAAATGCATGGAAAATACTTTCATTTAAGTTTTTAAGAGAAGAGGACATAATAAATGACTGTATAAATATTGCAGCAGATAACTAAAATGAGTATTGTAGACAAGTCCTCAAATAACATAGTTTAAGAGATCCTATCTGCTAATGTTTGCTCATTCTAAAAGACCTTTTGTTTTGTATTTCAACAGTGAGAGTCCCATCTCTTTTTATATGTTTCTTATACATGCAAACATTTACAGAAGACAAAAGAAAAGAAAAAATGTATGGAGATCCTTTTGTAACTTGCAGATGATTGACTGGGATCCAACCCATAGCCTGACAAATCCATTTGGTCCACCAAAATAAAATTTTTACAGTCCACAACTTCTATCTCAAAAAATGTAGGGCTCTCAATTAGCTGTAACATTGTTTCTTGCTATCACTGTTCCCTGAAGTTTTGCAACCGAGAAAGTGCCTGATTAAAATGCCAGTACCCTTTTTCCTGTGATAGCTGTAAAGAATTGTGGATACACAGTCCTCAAGCGCTTCCCATTATCTGGCTCATATTAGCAGAAAAGGCAGGCATCACAGCTGTGATCTGTTACTTCACTTGAAACAAAGGGAGATGCAAATCACATCATGAAAAACTTCCAACTGTTCCACACGATTTACTACCATCAAACAAAAACATTACTTACATAAGTTCATTGTTCCTGATGATTTTCACGGCTACTTCTTGGTTTGCTCTGGCCATGTCCCTGGCACGCACTACGTTACTGAAGACTCCCTGACCAGTGTAACCATAGACATTGTAACGTTTATCTAGAACTTCACCTATATTAACACCTGAGGGATAAAACCAAACAAGTTCAAGTTATAAGAAATAAACGTAATGGAACTTTTCATGAAAAAAACCCCATTCGCTATCGTTACAAAGCATGGGGGTAAATAGCAAAATCCATTAATTTCATGGTGTACAATGTTTTTTTATCACCTAGCTTTGTGGAAATTATGGGGAACAAAGAGATTATTTTCTAAGTCTGGAGTAATTTCAAAACTGAGGTTTAAAATCTGCATACTCATTTCATCCATCACACACTCAGAGAGGGCTCTAGAATACACCTATGTTAGAACAACGTTTCAACACTTATTTAAACATGAGGATCTTCTCCACTCAGCACCCTCAACTCAATCTATCTTGCTGATAAACAACTTACGGTAATAGCCTTCTGCATCCGTCCAGTTATCCCTGAGGTTGGGGTTTTCTTTGAAGTCTTTTCCAAACCCAGCAGCCCTTAGACGAGCACTCTGAAATGAAAAGTAACAGCTTTGCTTGCGTGTTCTGTATTCTTCCTTGATGTTAACGTACCAAAGCCCTTTTCCCCTACTGAAACACTGTTTCTCTCCACAATGCAAGCACATTTATCTTGCAGGAAAGAGAAATAACTTATTGTTATTTACATTGCAGTATCTAAAGGGTGATGCAAGGAAAGAGGATGAGACCAACCAATACTAAACATAAATGGGTACAGTTTCAATTAACACCCACAAGGAATTAATACAAGTCAATTAGAATGCACATTTTGGACCACCTAAGTAAGACTTCTTATTTACAGTAAATTTATAGTAAAAAAGTTTAGCAATTTGCAAGGAAAATACAACTGTTTAAGCCTTGAATTTCTGTTCATTACATGCCACTTGTTTCATACTGTTGTACATACAACCATACACTTCTGTGATTGCTGCTGACATCTCTTAACAGACTGGGCAATATTTTACCAATTTAAATTCAAAACTATGTGTAGTAAAGACTGTCTTCAATTGAACAATCCCCTTTCTGGAAAGGGGATCTGTTCACTTACAAACCACATACATCCCCATTTGTAACCTCTGATCTTTTAAACATGCATTCTCACATACACACACTACCCTTTAAGTATTCATCTTTTTCCAGGTCAAAGGGACACCAGCGTTACCAGAGAAAACCAAAACACACTTTTGTCACCAACACAGCCATCATTATTAATATCTGAAATAAACCAAAATTAACTGGAGAATTTTTAAGTTAAGAAGAAAGTTCTTGTCTTTACTTATTTCTCAGTGTTGTGCATCAGCAGCAATGCAGAGGATTTATAGAGAATGGCATGTAAAGTCTCAAAACGAGTCACTGGACTGCCAATATCTGCAGGTCACTCATTTAGAGAAAAGCTAATGAAAGTGCTACRTTTCCAGGTTTTACTTTATCTCTTCATTCCAAAAAATCTCAAAACAAACCACCAGATTACKCTAACATGGCATCATTAGCCAACTATAGTAACTTACACATATTTTAATTAACCACATATGAACCTCTGGAAAAAGCTCATATTTAGAACACTGCAGTGTGGTAACATTAATAAAAAGCTGAACTTAGTAAAAATATGAATCTATTTATATGTGCTGCTGTATTCAAACAGCAGGTGAATTCCAAATTGCTTACTCTGGTAAAACTGCCACTAATTTCAGCAGGTTTTATTTCACTGAAATACTAATTAAGTATTACTTTGCCTGCCTTAGCTGATCAAAATATTAGGAACATGCAAATCACTTAGCTGTATGTGCTTTTACAAATCAAAGTTCTCACAACCCTCAAGTGACAGTGACTCTAACAAAAATCAAGCAGAAAAAATTCATAAATTTCATCTCCAAGAATTACCTACATCAAAGTATGCAGCGAACATATCATCTGATTCTGTGAACATATCGGGAGCTAGCAGCTTCTTCTGAGATGAACCTTAAAATGAAATTTAGATTACTTAACATGAAAGAGATGTCAAAAGATAACTCTGTTGCCAATGTCATTTGGCATCCTTACAATAATYTAAAATCAGTATATTGGCAAACAGGTAGCTCTACTAATGTTTGCAGCAAAATCATTTCACATATTTCACATTCTACAATATAAAACTCAGACTAGTTAAGTTCTTCAAAGCCCTCAAAAATTTATACCTCCTTGAAAAACTATGTATAATAGCTTTCAAGTAAGCACAGCAGGAAGAAAGAACTACACACTTACACGCTCCCTACAAATAAAGACGATGTATATACATATAAAAGGAATATATACATGTATACATAAAAAAATACAGTCATATTTTCAATATACGAATTCAGGCTTTTCTGCTAATCACAAGATATTTTACTAAACACCAAAGTTGTAAAGCCCAGAAAYTTTTCCTTTGGAAAATGTTTTCTCCAGCCATGCTAAGAAGGATCTTACAAACCTGTTGGGCAGCTTTTTGTCAAACATAATGTTTACTATTGTGTTAAAGGGAAACATTTTTATTGTGGGCAAGATTATCCCTTTCTCACCTTTTAATCATCTTTAAGCCCCAAAGACATTTTACTTGGTTGATAAGATAAAAGCAAAGAAATGTAAATTARGTACACATTAGCAAAAGCAAGAAAACTTCAAACTATTTCATAACACACATTATGGCAGCAGCCCTTCATGAACATGGTAAATCAGAGACCCTCCCTTCACTATGCAATGGAGAGAAATAGAGACCTAATCAAGCTCAGAGGCTTCAGCTCTCATGATGCACACAGCCAACCACCTCCATACCACGTAACCAGAGTGAAATCTGACAGCATAAAAAATCATCCAGCATGCTGATACATACCACTGTTTCAAGGTAAAGACCTGCCACCTGACACTTGTGGGGAGACAGTTTACACCACTATTTTGAGCTCCAGATCCCTCGAGAAACTTCCTCAAAATTTCATTTTAGTTCCAGTTACCCACACTGGGCTACAATGAGTTATTAACTAGATTCTTAACAACACACTACTCTGGCACTATAAGAGGTCAGGATAGAAATAAAAAATTACTCTTGCAGAGAAAGACAACCCACTGGTTTCACCTGTTGCTACAGCCACCTCCAATCTAGGATCCTATTACCCAGATGTGAGTGTAACTGATTTGTTTTTAAAAACCTTTTTCATTTATCTACATGGAAACTGCCTATGTAGTTAAGACTTGCATTTACGTATGCTTTAATAGACAGAATAAGAGCAATACACACTTTGTCAAAAAAGGAAAAACACATTGTCTGTTAATAAGACTAAGTCTAAACTTGTGGTATGCAAACAAAGTGCTAGAATAATTCTTTTTACCAATATTGCAAGAGAACAATCTGAAAACACGTGGCTCGAGGRAACACCAGGATAAAGTAGAGAGCAGTACAGCAGTCCCAAAGAGACCCAGCTTTATTAYTTAGAAGTATCCATTAGAGACAGTGTATTTAGCTCCCAAGGGYACATGTGGCGCAGGACATGAAATACAAGTGAACTGCAACTCTTTCCCTCAGAGGAGTTGGGCTGGCTAGAGAGCCCTTGTTAAACAGTGCTATTGCAATTAAACTGTGGAAAGAAAACAAAGCAACTTAAACAAGCTCAAGTATGACCACACAGCAACTCCACACTTGGAAGATGTACAGTAATCCACTTTTATAAGACAAAAAAAGCAGCAGACTTTCAATACTACAGGGTGTGCTGGGAGGTGTTCCGCATTCCTTTTGTTGCAGCTGGCACAAGGCAGGTTATATATAATTTTCTTTAAAATTTCAACAATGCTGTACAATAGAGTACATGCAGTGGAGACGAGAAAGAAAATACCCATTTCAGCAATTAGCTATGCTGCTAAAATGGACTTACTAGCAATAAGCTAGTAATAACCTCAAAAGCTTTAATAATTCTCAATTATTACAGACCCATCTATATTCYTCTGTCACAGTGGTTTTGACTAAAAAAAAAGGTAGAAAAGGAGCATAATTTCCAACCTACACAAAATAAAGCCCAGGACAATACTAAGCTTCTAAGAAAACAAGTCTGAGTGAAAAGTTTGGAAGGGTAATTCTTAACCATAAAGATAGACATTGTTGTTTTGCTCTTCCAAATGAAAAGCACTAACTGTGTTAACAGTTATCAGAAAYACAGAGAACATGTTCCACTCATCCTTCCTAATGAGGAAGCTTGATTTTAATRTTATGTTTTAAGTACCATAATACTMATGAAAACATTCTCAAATTCCATCMAAAAAGTGTATCTACTTCCAAGTCTGAAAGTAAACCAAGACRAGTGTCTGAGCTTTCATAAATTGCATTAAAGAGATTTCAGAATCTTACCGTTGTTCTGTTCAACTGTCATGAGGTTGTGCTTGGCTTTTACTGATGCCTCAAATGTGTCCACATTTTCCCGTTCATATTCCTTAACATCAGCAGCGACTCTTTCTAGGATGTCATCAGGAGAATTTGAGCGACTACGTGTACTACTTTGAGGACTGCTTGGTTCAGATGGTACAGATATATTACTGTCTTCTGTCTGGCCTTTGTATTTCTAAAAAGAAATTCAATTTTTAATCTTGCCATCACAATTTATCACAATTTAAACATTTTAATATCTACCTCTTCAGTGGTTTGTACTTTAAGATGAAACCTTAATCTTTGCTTTCATAACCACCTACATCTCTGAAGAGATTATTTGCAGCATTAAAAAAGTTCAAACAACATCTATACTTTTTTTTTACCCTTAAGTACTATGAAATTATACAGATCTCACTTCCTATACCAAAAGTTAAAAATCAASATGAAGAAATGCTGACACCACTCAGCTGGGCAAGGTCAAACTATTCAATAATACAAGCAGAGGTTTTGCATTTAAGGAATTAAGCTCTTTAATTTGCTTCCTGCCTGCACCAACCTCAGGTGTAACCAGTTTTTAAGACTTTATATAGTATGGCTCAGTTGTAGTTCAGAAGGATTTTACAATGGGCTTTGCATAAGACTCAAATCATGAACAGTATTTTTAGAGCTATTTAAAACAAGCAGTACATTAACACCAGTGATTTTGTACCTGATAGGACATAAATACGCTACAGCATTTTTCTCGCTATGTTCTAATTGTGTGTCAAATCCTACTCTGAAAAGAGATAGCTGATTTGTACTGTACAGTTACAYCCCCTTTGGCCACAGCTCCTTTCAGGACTCTGGATCACACATTACATTTGTGATTACTGTTACCTTGTTACCTGGAATAAGGAGTTCATGGRAACTCACATATGCATGACTACATTACCTGCTTTTAGGGAGGAACCCATGATGGTGGCTTTACAAAATGTTGGAAATTGACAACTTCTACTTGAAACAAACTGACCAGTTAGCTTTATTAATATATACCTTACTGCTATACTAACATTATTATATCAATGAAAGAGCCATAGAAAAAAACATCAGATGAAGGTAACTGAAGAACATTTTTAATGTGTCTAAAGACTGACAGAGAACATTTAACTGTTGCAAAAAATGATCCACAAAAGAGTCACTTCAGTTTCAAAAGCAGTGCTGTGACAAGAGAAGTGCAAAGTTTAAGAGACTAACATTTACAGTACACTAACTGGAAAAATACAGCAATAGGAATTACTCTCGTAATGCACCAACAGGCAAAGAGCCTTCCTTTACCCCAACATTTTACACTAAAAATACAGAAGTAATTTCTGTAGCCATGTACCTGAACAATTGCTTGCCGCTGTAATCTCCTTTGTCTTATCTCTGCTTCTTCATCCTCTTCTTCTAAATCAAAATCTTCAAGACTACAAAAATACAAATTTTTATACAACTACATAAACATATAATTATCTACTGAATTTTATCAAGTGCAGTTCCTTGGCATACAACACACAGAATATATTAAACAATAGCTGTTCAAATGACTCAGAAAGCAACCGTGTATTAAATCCCACTGCATACATTTACATTTCCTTACAAAGAAAATATATCTCTTGGTATCTCATTGGGACTTTAATTGCAAACAATTAACAAYCACCTTTCAAAAGACAACAAATTTTGTTCCTTTTCTCTGCAGCATCATTCTTCTTTAACAATTTGATTAAGAATGCATACTCTTGCACAATTCAATAACTAGATGTTTAGAAAATATAAACATAATTTGCAAACGGCAATTAATCCCTTCAGCTAAAAGTTTTTACTCAAGCTTCAGAAATCAGACCAAAGTTTTMACAAGACACTGATCAAGTTGAATTTAAAAACCTAATGGCATATCCTCCCCTCAAGTCTGCCTGCTAACCAACAGGTGTTGGTATTTTTTGCATATTGCATATTCCCAAGTTTTTCAGAACCTCCCAACAGTACATTGACAAGATTGCAAGTATTAAGATATGATTATGATTTCAGGTGACAACTCAAAAACTACACCATGAAGATAAATAGTAGTTCATTCTTGCTATCAGTGGAACTGTAAGTTTTAAATTATCAGTGCAAGTTAGAAATTCATTCTTACTTTTCATCTGATGAAGAYTCCTGTTCAGCTTTCATGCCCTCAGAAAGACTACCTTTAAATTTGTCTTCTTTAACTTTGCTTCTGCTCCTACGTCTGTGGCCACCACGAGACCTGGACCTCCTTCGAAGGCGAGATCTACTTCTCCGGCCTCTGTCCCTGTTTGATAAGAACAAAAGATTTGGATATTGGGGTGCTTTTTTTATTTTTTTTTAAGAAAAGGAAAAAAATATTTTCAGAAAACATAAAGATACACAATGATTCCAAGTAATAAAAAAAATTAATTAATGAAGGACAAAATGAATTTAACTATTCTAGCACATATTGACATGACAAAAAAAATAGCATAGTCTTTTTACACGTAAAACAGCAATTCTTATCCTCTGCATAATATTCTACAAAATACACTTAAAAATACAAGGTTGATAAAAGCAAGAGGTCTTTACCTCCTCCGAGGAGATCTACTCCGCCTTCTGGGMGATCGACTACGTCGAAGGGGTGTTCGAGATCTCCTCCTGATGGGAGACCGAGATCTTCTTCTGGATGGGGACCATCTGCTGGGTGGGCTGACATCCTTTGATCTTTCACGTCTAGACAAAATGTCATCTCTGGTCCGTGTTCTTAAAACAGAGGAAGAGAGCAGTAGTAAAAATCAGAAGCAAGCTGAAAACAAAAAAATTCATTGCCTATAAAAACTCACTTGAAAAATCTTACTGCAGGTGAGGGACCACCAGATGGGCTTCCAAGGGAGGGATGGATAAATAGGCTTCAGAGCTGGTTGCCCTTCCTGCGTGTCTCTCCCCACCCTGGGAAATGTGTGCCCATACAAAGATCTAGTTCAGGACAAGTCTGAAAACAGCTCAAATTACTACCATGAAGCTAAGAGAGGTTATAAAACAAAGCTTGTGTTTAGATCTTACACGAATAGCRGCCTGCCTGTTCTCACATTTACCAGAAACACTTTTAAACAACACATGAAACCCAAAATCTTATTCTTGAGAATTATTTCACCAACTTCCCATCACAGCATTGAAATTTAGGCTTAGGATCATGCTACTTCACAGTAYTGGTAATAATGTGTGTTTCAATTTGGGCACTACAACTGCGTGGCTCCAACGTATCATGCATTCTGAAACAGCAGATGAAAAAYAGAATTCTCAATTAACATGTAAGATAACCCTTCTCAAACTGAAAAAAACAATTCAAGTCTGGTACTATACGCACTATTCAAAATTTGTTTATTTTTGCTTACACAGATTCACAATCACTCAAGAAGAAAAATCCTCGACGGGACTACTGAATTAAAAATCTTAACTGCATGACAGCAAGAGTTCAATAAAAATCAGGAAGAATATAAATTAAAAATTTAACAACTATTCTAATGAGGATGCATTAGAAATTGGAAAATAGTTTCACACTATGTCAAAGGAAATATTGCTACTTTTTTTTCCCCCTGCTCCTTATGTTTGGTTTGKTTTTTTTTAAACCAAGTTGAAACATCTTATTACAGGTGTTATTATCTCATCAATGAACAAAATATCTTGGATCTGAAAGACTAATTCCACCCATTCTGTGATTTTTTTCATCTGAGATTACTGCATCAGTTTCAATTATGTTAATTACAGACAGTGATCAGACACACAGAACTGATACAAAATAGTGAAMAGTGGGGCAAAAGGGAAATCTATGCATGTGCAGAGTATTGGCAGTTTCTACAAGAAATTACTGTGCTAAAATGCTGGAGTAGGCCAATACCTTTAGCCCAATTAGTTTCTATTAYGTTCTTAAACAATATTACATAAAAAGTCACAGGATGAAGAGAGTTCCAGGTTTCCTGACTAACAAAGACGTTGTACTGCCAAAACTCAATCAAAATATCTGTTACAAAAAAATAAATTAGTTCAGACATCACAGTAGAAGCTGATTAAGAATTTATAGCAATATCACATAATGAGTAACTCCAGTCAAAGACCTGAGAAKTGTCTTACAAGACTGGAACACTGGAAACAAACTTGAAAAATGGAACTATTGGGATTTTTTTTTTTTGTTARAACTGTTTACTAAAGCTCCTGAAATTCTCTGGCAGTTTGAGTAATTGCAAGCAGTTAAAACTTAAATGCAGGTGTAGTTCAGATCTTACAAGGAAAGATTATTCCTGCTGATCTGCAAACACCTCCAGCAGAAAATATTTTAGTAGTACCCCACTCACATGCTGCTCACCACGCAGTTACAGAAGTATGAATTTGACAGCAAAATTCTAGACACATGCATCACTTGAAGTAAGTGTCTAGACAGCCAATTCAAACTGGCTGCAATGCAAGCTGTCAAGAAAAATGAAAACTGAAAGATGCAAAATGCAACAGAGATTAAGTCAACTACTATGCCAGAAAAACTTGGTGGTTGGGCCGGCACATTCCTGATTCACAAGAAAGCAGCCAGATAAACTGGTACCATTTACAACACTTGCTTGATCAGATTAATAGCACTCAGGCCATTCTCCAAAATACCCATACCTGAAACCAGAGTARCCTTCAGTGATTCAGGCTAAAACTTTCACATTTTTTAGGTGCCTATTTCCTAAACTCAATCTTTGTGGTTCCAATTCAACTTTTGAATCCATACTTCTTTGTTCTTAGTTCTCAGACTGGGGAAGCTAAACCCCCAGATACAAAGTTTTTTTTTTTTATTCAATGCTGAACTCTTCTGCCTCTTAAAACTTCTTACAGCTAATGAATTAACTTTCAAAAATGCATACACTTCTATTGTTCTCTTCTTGGAAACTTGCCATCCAGGCATTATTAGCTTTCAAATTTCAAGGTAACTGCTTTCATAGGCTAAATCTGTCTTTTATAAAAAATGCCAAGACTACACCAATACATTAAACAGATTTCCACCCTTCTAAGTGATGCAAAATATGTAAATTATATACAATAATAGTCCAATAACAAAGCAACGSTACCATCCCTCCAGCAAATGAAAAATCCACAATATTTTAAAGAAAAAAAAAAGACTCTCAGGAGATATTGATACAAAAATTTGTTTACATTCACACATACTGACTCTAGGGCTTTTTTGAGGAGTAAGAGGGGTCAGTCACCCACTTTTAGCCAACACTGATACGTAATACTGGAGAGAACTCTCATTCCACACAAATTTCTCAAAGCAACAGAACTATTGATAAAGAAACAAAATACAAGCCAAATTCTGAATCCARCCAGCAACAGAAAGGAGAACACAGTTACAAAACTTGTTCTCTRTAATGGTGCGAGAAGCAGATAACTTAGCAGTTTAACAACCACAAGATAAATTTGCATAGCTGACAGCTGGGAGGAAGTTTTTTTAAAAAACAGAATACATACAAAGTAGCTTACGATATTATGTACAATCTGATTACTTTTTTAAATGCCTATTTTAAGAATAAAACAAGGAAATAACCACCAAACTATAAGATASTTCATCCCTTAATGCATTTTTGTGATGGTTCAAGACATCTTTAAGTTACCTGGGAGAAGAAAGACGCCTCCTTTCTGATTCTCTTCTTTTCCTTTCTGCAGATCTACTCCTCACTCTTCTAACCGGAGAGCGGGTTCGAGAGGGGGATCTACTCTGTTTAGATCTACGATCATTAAAAAGAGGGGATCTGCTTCTTCTTGATTTTTCACGTGGTTTGGGAGATAAGCTTCTTCCTTTTGGGCTACGGCCAGGTCGTCTAGGGGACCTGTTTTCTTTCCCTGAAGAAGCATCTTTAGAAGGAGATTTAATTGGCTTTTTTTCTTTGTCAGTCTCTGATCTCCTAGGTTTTCTATCTTTGGACCGTGATCTTCTATCTTTGGATTTGCTTCTTAGTTCTGCTGGAGATTTAGATTTTCTGCCACGATCTCTGCTTTTGTTTTCATTTATAACTGGAGACTTTCTGCGGTCTCTTGATTTACTTTTATCATCAGCCTTATTTCTATCCTCTGGAGATTTAGACTTTCTGTTTTTCTCCTGAGATCTCCTCTTAAGTATTGGAGACCTAGATTTCCTTGTCTGATCTTGAGACTTACTTCTCTTATGAGGGCTTTTGGATTTCCTCCTTTCTTTTGACTTGCTTCTAGTAGTCTTCTCTTTGACTCCGTCAACTCCTGCCTTGGCTTTCTTTTTGTCAGATCTGTGCCTAGTCCTTTCTTTTGATTCACTCTTACTTGCTTTCTTGGAACTAGTTTTATTGTCCACAGGTTCCAATTTCCCCTTAGTATTTGACTTTGTTGTAGGCCTTGTTCCATTTCGTGCTTTTTCATTTATCTCCCCCTCTTCTTCAGATCCTGACTCATAACCTTGTAATATTAATCCCATCCCAGACTGGACTTTTCCTTCCATTAATTCGTTTTCAAGTTCAGCTTTCAGCAATGCTCTTTGTTTCTCTAAGTCTTCCAGAGGAGCCAAAAAATCAATTTTAGTTCTTTTAGCTGGTCCATCTTCCTTGTCAGAGGCATCAGCCACCTCTTTCCATTTATGTTTCTTATGTTTGTGTCTGTGTTTATGTTTTTTGTCCTTATCATCTTCTGAAGAATGTTTATGTTTCTTGTGTTTACTTCGGTGTTTGTGTTTCTTTTTTTTGTGTCGGCTGTGCTTGTTCTGAGGTTGGTCTGCCTCTGATACCTCCCCATTTTCTTCATTCACACTTTTCTCGGATGCCTCAGCATCCTCCACCCTGTAAAAAATAAAGAGATCAGTACTATAAACTCACTGTAGTCCTTTATCTTGTATTAAGTAGAAAGTTTCCATCATAAAATACTAACTGGCATTTATTCACCTACCTTTGGGAGAATTAAAAATGTACCACTAATTTAAGTAAGTTATAACAGAAGATACACTTCCTCAGAAACAGACAGCTATAGCTGCAGAAACACTACAGAAGGAACAGACAGCAAAAGTACTGACAAAACCAAATGTGTGGATGGAATCAATGCTTACACTTTTATATTCAATTAATAGCATGCAACAGTGCTGAATATTTATTTGTCAGTCYATCATTATCTATCTTACTCTCTGCTCCACTCCAATGCCTAACCCAACCCTTTAAAAAGTATTTTCAAATGGCAGCAAACAGTTGTGCTCCAAAGATCAAAATTTATTTCAAGGTATGATGCTGAGCACCTAATGAAACCTTCTTGCAAAATCTCACACAGAGCTGACTGACTCTCTTAGCTGCARTTATTCTTCTCTAAGTGTACACAGCTGTAGGAAAATTGAGACTTGTTCTTACACATTTTTATTATTCATGCAATCACACTATCAAGGAATAGGATAAATTAAGGAAGACAAATTTCAGAGCAGTTTTCTSAAAGTATACAGCAGATTACCACCTTTTTTTGAAGCTGCTCATCTTTACACCTGTAAAACAGCACTGATCAAAACAGCTGAAAATAAACCTACAGCAGGTTATTAAAATAATATACAGAGTAAGTAACTTACAGAGTAAGTTTCAGTTAGCAATAATTTCTTCAAATAGTAACTTCAAGAAATATAAAACTCAGTCCTGATGTTACACATTTCATTGTATTATCTCCCAYAGACACTGAAACTGGCTTAACAATGGGGGGTTTTTACAGTGTTTAGCAAATGCCTCTTGATCTCCTACAAAACACCACATAACTTACTGTCTGTGGAAATACAGACATTTAACTTTTAAAATCTATTGCCAAATATTACAGGTCCAAGAGCTCACTTTTCTATGATCTCGCCCCATCTAAACTACTGTTTTGGAATTTACTAGCTAACCCTTTAATTTAAACATAGCTGTTTTATATATCCAACCCTCATTAGGTGCAAATGTGACAGTCAGGAGCAGGGGTGAACATACACAGAAATGCAAAAGTTATCTTCTGAACTCTACTAGTTTCATACAACAGTTGTTTCTGAAGAGAATTATCAATAATCTGATAGAATACATGTTATCAGAGATATTCTAAGGCAGATTTAAAGGACAGCATCTCACTATAAATTTGACTAGAGTCTTCCTAGGATCTTCAAGCAGCACACATCCATGATCTCCTGCTTGAGCTAACAAATTCTCATGCTAGCAAATAATGCCAATTTTTMTGCAATCTAAAATTATTTGCTAAAATCATTAACACTTTAGTGCTCTGAAATGAGGAATTTCCAAAAGGAACAAACTGTTTGAGTTAAAAATATAAAATATTCAGAGACTTAACTCAGAATGCTGCTTCTATTTTCTTTTACTGTTTTATTACTACTTCTGCTTACTCAAGGCATATACAAAGGCACTCTTCTTAATTGCTTCCTCCTGACTCCACACAATCATGATAAAAGAWTATCAGAACAAAAGAGAAAACACTGGCTTAAAAAGAACTTACTTTATGTTGCGCTTGGCATTTTAAAAAAAGAAGTATTAAATGCAAAGCTTCTTCAATTTGGATTTGCAGTCCTGAGCAAGTCTATCTGTGACATAAGTTTGTGGAGAAATGCCATAAGGAGAATTTTAAGGGAACTATGTGCCCTTCAAAATTTCTTTTAGTTGGATTCAGGATGCTTTGTAGGTGCCCCAATTAACACATTAAGGGTACTTCAAGACATTATAAAAATATTAAAGATCAATAAAAATCACATCTGTTCAAGTAATTCCAGATTAAGTCTTTCTTGCCTTAATAGCAGAAATGGACACCAAAATTTTTAAGGAAGTTATTTCATTATCGCATGTATTTTAAAGTTACGTAATAACCTCATCTTAAATTCTGGAAAAGCCAGAAATGGAAGCAAAGGTGCCAGATGAGACACATCACCCCAGCAGTATCTCAGGCCATTACAGGCTGCCAATACAACTGCCAGTTGTCWCTGCAACTCACCAATAAAATTAAGTACATTAATATGTAAAAAATAGTTCAAATTTCCTCATGTACAGGGATGCATTTATTTACTGTAATTTCATTAAATTGCAGATAAACTTTTATGCCAGTTAAATGCTTCAGAGGTAACCATTTAAGAATATTTTAGAAGGTGATGAGGCAGTCTACATGTTTAAGTGCTAATGGCTTTAAATAGAGAATAACTGTGACATGATCTTGTTGCAGCCCTACTTTTTCCTATTTTTGAATTCAAGGAGAAGAAYTATAGGAAGCTCATAAGGATGCGATTTCACCCATCTTTTCCCACATACAGCATTCCTATCATCAGCTTCTATCTTATTATTTAACTTTCTCTCCACAATATAAAACATTCTTCTTCATATGTAAATGTTTTACATGGCTCACACGCACTTTTCCTTACCTGTTTCCTACTCCCAGAATTAACAATAAAATAAAGCCCCAAATCAAAACTTTTTAAGGCAGAAAAAAATACAGAAAGCAGTTTATATGCTAAAATATTTAAGTAGAAAAGAGGGGCAATAGAGTAAACATTAGGTTGCTAATTCCCAGGAAAATTTCCAGAAGATTATGTTCACGAGTTCCAAAGTGCGGACAACGCAAACCCCACGGCACTAACCGAGGTGCCAGGAAAACGCACACCCGGAGCCGCGTTCCGTCGGGGAGGCGGCAGCTCGATCTTCGCTTCCCAACGGGAGCCGGGAGTTGCCAGTCATTTCGAGGGCTGGAAGGAGGGGCTGGCGGCAACAAATCACTTTCTGCTTCCACCAGCACGGCCACTTTCCATACCGCGAGAGCGGCCGGGGCCCGGGGGAAGGAGGGAGGGAGGAGGGCTCGCCTCAGGGCGGGCAGCGGCTCGGCGGCCTCGGGGCAGCCCCAAGGCACCCGCTAGCCCGGAGCCCCCCGACCCGKCTCGGACAGGGTGTGTGGGTGTGTGTGTACGTTTGAGTGGCGGGGGGGATCCCGGGGAGCGCCGGCCCGGATCCGCCTCGGGAATGCCCGAGCCCTGCGCGCCCGGGCGGGCAGCGGCCTCGCAGCCACGCGGATGATGCGCATCCCTCCCCCGCGTCGCTCCCTCTCACGTCCCCCGCGCCGGCGGCAATCCCGGTTCGCCGGCGGCAATCCCGGCTGCTCGTGGGGGGAGCGCCGCCAGGGCGGGAAGGCGCACGCGGGACTCCCGGGGACACGCGCGCCCGCCGCCGCTTCCCTTACCTTCCCCCCTCCCCCCGCGCGGCCCTCGCGAATCCACGGGCGGATCCACGGCCCCGGGCCTCGCCGAGCCGCCCCGCCACGGGGCCAGCGGCGCCTACAGCAACCCCTCTCTCCTGGAGTGACCGCCTTCCCCCATCTTCCTTTCCTTACCCCCTCCTCCTCCTCCTCATCCTCCTTCCTCGCCACTTCCACCCGGGCCGCTTCTCACCGTCCCTGTCCCGTGTGTGTGGCCCCCCTCCCCAATCCTCTAAGCCCGCGCGTCTCCCGCCGCCTCCCTCCTCTTCCTCCCCGAGGCCCCAGGTCGAGAAGCCTCCCCCCCTCCAGCCGGTCCTTACTCGGGCGGTCGCTGCTCGGGCTCGGCCGCGGCGGCCATTTTGAACTTCCGAACTCCTTCGCTGCCGCCGCCGCCGCTGGGAGGGGGCGGGGGGGACGCGGGGCCGGAAGTGAACCCCGCGCGCGGGGCCGGGAGCGCGCCGGAGGCTCCGCCCCCCGTCGGGGCGGCTGAGGGGAGGCGGCGGCGGGAATGGGCTTGGGATGAGGTGTGGGGGGGAGCTCTTTGTGGTGAGGGCATTGAGGCGCTGGAACAGGTTGCCCAGAGAAGCTGTAGATGCCCCATCCTTGTGAGTGTTCAAATCTGGCTTGGCTGGAACTTGAGCAGCCTGGTCCAGTGGAAAGGTGTCCCTGCTCACGGCAGCGGGGTTGGAACTGGGTGGTCTTTAAGGTCTCGTCCAACCCAAGCCGTTCTGTAATTCCATGATCCTGTTCTAAGGCTTTGCTCCGCTTAATTTACCTTTCCGGGTACGGCCTGGAAAGGTAAGTTTTTTTTCCCTGCTGGGAAAGTGTCGGTGGGGTTTGGAGTCGGAGTGCGGGGCTGTGTCTGAGTGCACTGTGGTGGCTCCTGGACTGGACGGTGCAGGTTTCTAACCAGCCTTTTCGTCTTTTAAAAATACTATTAGGTTTAAGATCRCTGCCTTCTGTCTCCTAACAGGAGCTGTTATAAACTTACTACAGAAATGCTGTAACATTGCTAACCTGTAGTTCAYTTTTAGTTTCAGCAGGTGATTTGAGTAGTCATTTCTGGTGTCATTTTTCTCACTTCTTTCAGATAGTCATAAARTCTGCAGACATCCCTAGGACTGGAATCTGAATCTGGATGGCATTGCTCCTCAAACTTTGGATAAAACACTTGAAATAATGAAGTGGATTTTAACTCCTTTGTTTATTGTCTTTTCGCAGATTCATAGAATATTCTCAGTTGGAAGGAATCCTGAAGGATCCTCAAGTCCAACTCTTAAGTAAATGGCCTGCATGGGGATTGCCCCCACCACCTTGGTGTTACCAGCGCCATATTCCGATCAATGGCAACTTCAGAAAATTCACAAATTTAACTACAAATACCAATGTGTCTATGAATGAACCCACACATCACCATAAGGATGTCTCAACATCCCAGTTGTATGCTGCTCTGCTTGAGGGTTTTGAAGCCCGGATTGCCTGGTCTGGTGGAAATATTTCTGATGGAGATATGCAGGTGTAAGCTCTGCCATTTCACAAGCAGAATCAAAAGTAAGATCAGGATACATCTGGCTCAAATGTGTAAAATAGATATGGCATGTCAAATTTTAGGCTATCCTAAAATGGAGCAAGAGAAAAATGAGCTGTATAACATGGGAGATGAAAATAAAGAAAACAAAGAAAATCTCTCCAAAAATTACTGTCTTATTGCCTGTGTATCAGATGCCTCAAAATAAGAGTCCTTGCTGTCGTGACAAGAGCCTGAGCATACTCCTCATGCCTCTCACTCCTGTGGAAAAGCAATGGCTTATTTAYGACTTGAGGAACCCCAAGTGCTGGCTCCTCTGCTATATTCCAAGAGAAAGGATGGATAAGGCCAGTCTRTGTATCTTAGCATCTGTCATGTTTCCAGTGTTAGAACCCAGACATTCACTGGGGAGATAAAAACCCCTTAAGCTCAATCAAGGTGTGAACATCACAAGAAAATCCATTGGAAGCTGGATCTAAAGGCTGAGCTCACCCTGTGGAAGGTGCTTGTGCCTTGAAGCTGGGTTCTGAGGGAAGGCAGTGTTTCTGCAATTTGTGCAATGTAGCACTAGAGTTGAATGATGCTGAGAAAATCCATTTAAAGGGTCATGACATKGATTGTGGCTTTAAATGTGTTTATTGTCACATTACTGTGACATTAATGGAAAATCATTGAAAATCACACATGCAGATAAAAGAAACCTACCTCATCTGTGAAAAGTGCCTCATCTGTGAAAGTGCTTTTATATCACTTTGTAAAGTGCCTGGGAAGTGTACAGAAACAGCCATCAGAGGAAMCCTCAGTAGCCATCATCTGAAACTGCTCAGATAAGAAACCTTCATGTAGCTTGCTTGCATATCCTTGTAACAAGGATAGTGTTACGTGCCCACGCAGAGATTTTACCAGTAAGTCAGATTTTATTTTTCAGTCTCATATAGTTGCCTCCTCAGCTTAAACTAATCACTGCAAATAATTATTTGGTCAATGCAAAATTTATTGTAACCTTTCAGTATAAACTGTAAATRCTATCACTGGAAGCTACTGTAAAACATCTTCATGCTGGTTTAAGCAAAGAAAATRTAAGAACTGTAAAAATTCTAAAAATGTCTTGTAAATATTTACATTTTAATCATKTTAATATTGCAAAATCCTGTCTCATTTCATACAAATAGTTGACCATCATATTCCAAGAATTTCAATATTAGTTGCTTTTTAATGACTTCACATTACTGTCAAAGTATTTCTATCAATGTGAATACCTTTTATCTCTACTCTTTGTGATACTTATAGTAGCTAAATGTTATCTCCATTTGTAAATGGAAGACCTTGACTAACATAATCTGTCTCCTAAATCACAATAGGACATTATTCCAGTATTCTAGCTCTACTCTTTTTTTGCATTAACTACAAATGTTGCTTTTGTACCAATTTCACTTTTCCCTTATTGCTTAAATAATGTTTCTGACAGTAATTTCAAGTGCTTTGCCCTCAAAAAACTATGCATTTAGTGCTCACCTTYAGGTCTGTAGGTAAAAATCTTTAAAGATTGTGTACAAAAGGTAGCCTGGCCATTTTTCTGTGTAATCATTCAGGATTGCAGTGATTGTGGGTGGTTGCAGTGATTAATTGATTTTAGCAAGGTTTCAGTGGCTGCTGCTGGGATATAAAGCAAATTTTTGCTTTATGGGTTGAACTGCTGATTTGGTTCTGATTKCTCTTTATGGGCWAGTGAAAGAACAGGTTTCTYTGAAATGAGAATAARGCTCATGGGTGYGCTCTGGGGTTGGTGGCAGCGGTCRGGTAAGAAAACAGACAAGGTTAGGAAAATWAARGAATGTGGAATGAGAGAGCATCCTKTGGTTGTAGCCAGGCATCTGTGTCAGGGTATAGGGTTAGATGAGATTATAAAGGGTTTTGACTGAAAGATTTAGATTAGATTACATGTCATGTTGTSTAGATTTGATATCTTTGTTGGTTTTGAGATACTTGGGCTTGTTCTGAGGCTTTTACTGTTTGACAAAGGCAGGAGATAGAATTTTTTAAAAGGTTATTGCAGAATTACTGGAGGAAAAGTAATTGAGAAAATAGTAAYTTTTAGAACTAAAAGCAAAACAAGTTTTTAATTTGCTTCACAATGACTTACAGTGTCCCCTTTATTTTGTGTGACTGTAAGCCAAGAACAAGGCTGCAATCTAGTATAACTTCTCTAAGGGGTTAGGAAGGAAACCACATGGAAAGGCAATCGAAATTCATAGTATTTCAAAGCAGAGATGACTAGAGCAGTGAAAAAATTTATGAGTGCCTATACAAACAATTGGGTTTTTTTTGAGTGAAAGGAGAACTATGTTCTATTAACAAATTGTAAATTGTCTCTTGAATGAGTAATTTCATTCATTTTGGGTAGGAGGTGTGGGATCAAAAATCCATTTCCCTTGCAACTGTAGTGAGAAAACCTGGGACTAGATTTTCTGAGATGCTCTTTTGACAATTTCCATTATGTCTGGGGGCGAATTTTTAAGATTATAGCTTACCATTCATTATTACGTTAACATGCAGAAAGTTTACTTAATTTTAGCTTCCTAAAAATTTTAGCTTCCTAAAAATTTTAGCTTCCTTTTTTTAGGTGAAAAGTTTAATAGCTAAATGCTTCATAATTTTTTAAGATCTTGGTAGTATTGTGGAATTGTAAATATTTTATGTTTTTTTTCTGAATATTACTTACATTTTTGTAATAAATGTGACCAAAGGAAACCTTTCTAACTATTTATTTAACACCATGCTAATTTCTGTACATTTTTGAGGTGCAGAAGAAACAATAAAGAAAATGCAAGAAATCTTCAACTTGCTAATGTTTTTCAGGTGTTTCATTCCATTAAAGGAAACTTTACTGTAACACTATAAGGAACTATTTTCTGCTGATTTATTGTACTTGTGGAGCTGATACAATGGGTATAAGAGCCTTCCTGCTGGCAATGGGGATAGTTTTTGAAATAGTTTTAAATGCAGCTTCTTAGCATTAAAGCTTGTTTTTAACTTAGTTCAAGTTCTCACTGTAGCAATGCTAATGTTATTAGGTACAGTATGCTTGTTGTAGTTTTTTTTGTTGTAGCTACATGAAAGCCTAACTGGCTAGTGGAAAAYAATGTACAAATTGAATCTTAAACCTAAAAAAAAAAAGAGTTCAGAAGTTGCTAGGAAGTAGAGTGATTTTATATTAAAAGCTTTACAAAGAAAGGGTTTCTGCTCTCAATTGCATTTCCCTTTAAACAGAAAACCTCTGCAAAATCCGCAACCTCCAGCAGTACTTTCTCCAGACCAAATTTAGACTGTCAGCAGATGTGCTTAGGAGAAAATGGACATGTAAAGTGTACTTTGTCTGCCACTAAAAATAATCTTTTGAAGTTTGGGTATTCTAAAGTATCTGTTCCTTCAATATTTTTTTGCATGCTCTGTAATTTACAGCAAAATAACTCCACTGCAAGTATGTATTTTGCTAACTCATTTTTAATTGAGGTTTGAAATCTTTGAGAGCTCCTTGTTACCACATTTTTGTTTGGTCTGGCTTTTGTTYTGTTTTGTTCTGTTTTGACATTGGGAGTGCATCAAGCATTCTYAGAGCTGAGCTAACCTTGGATTTGCTGCCAGAATCCCCATGGTCAAATTATGTCTTCATAATCAATAGTTGCTCTTTCTTCTGAAATACTGTGAATCTCAGCCAAATTTGGCCTCATATTGCTTAAATAACCACAAAATACTTCTAAACTACATAGGCGTTAAGTTTGAATGCTTATGTTAATAACTGTTTAACCTGAGGAAATGTCTTTCTTCTATSTTAAATTAAAATATTTGCTCTGTTTTTAAGCTATTGTAACAAAGTGGCTTTTAATACAACTAAGGAATGGATCAAGGTCTGCAAGCATCTCTGCAACCACGGATACTGCTTTAAACTGTACTGCATGTGAGATGTGAAACATGTTTTTTGCAATTATTTTCCTTTTTTTTTTYCCAGTGCTAAATATTTGCTTAATACAAGTGTATATATGAGTAAATTTGTTTTAATTGGTGGAAGAAGACTTCAAAACTCATTAGGATAGATTAGAACTGTGRTTTGAAGGGCAAGAGGAAAGGATTAGGGAGTTCTTAGAGTTTGCTTGAAGTCACTAAACAAGGATCCCTATCTTTCAAAGGCATTRGGTGGGGTAGGATGTGGCAGCTGCATTGAGCTTGCAGCTGAGCAGCTCAAGGTGACAACATTCAGTGTAGGAGCCCGGATGGAAGGACATGATGAGATGCTTGGATTTTGATAACTTTTATGTTGGGTTTTTGATGGGCTTATTTTGGTAATTGATAATTGCTTGGTTAGATAACTAGTTGTTAGTTTAAAAGGAAATTCTCCCTTTTTACGTCAGTAGCACGAATCTATCTTTGTCATGTCTTGCTTCGTCTTACYCAGTTAAGTTTAATTTCACGTGCAAGAGCCACAGATCTTTGCTTCATGCAAGGAAGGCTTTATTACCTCACCGTTTTGTGTTTGTTTTGTCATTAAACTGAGGGTGAGGATGCTGTACTGCTATGGATGTAAAAGCTGAAGGATGCTTCATGTCTGAAGATTTTCTAGGTTTAACTTTGTGTCTATATAAATGGAGTAAGGCCAGAATTGTAATAATCTTCATGATAACCATCCAGGTTCAGTATTCAGTTTAGATTTATTTTGACCCAAGGGTTTAGTCTCTTTCTGATTTCTTATTGGACATTTATTGATGTCAAAAGTGCAAATCAATCAGAATGATCAGGAAAATTTTCTAGAATGCTTATGKGGAAAACTTTATGTTCATAATGTTTTCAAGTGGAGCCTGCAAAACGGTGGATATCTTTTTCTTAAAAAGCCCTGGTGGTCTGTGGCTTGAAGGAAATATATAAGCATTTTTTAGATGCTGTCTTCTGTTAGAACAGCTGAAAGGCCACACACCTGATGTAAAAATGTGTTGAGATTTGGCCTTTTCAGTATCTCCGAAAAATGCAGTGAACAATGACAATACCTTACTGCAGGAAGCTAATTGTGACAGACTGTTTTAGGGAGACAGGGACAGGAACTAAGAAAACCTGCCAGTTTTCTTTGGCACCTGGGTTGCAAAAGTTTTTAATTCTTTCATAGACAGTGTGTAAAAGAAGCTGGATACTGAAGACCGGTGGGGCTGGAAAAACAGAGATGTTGCTAGARATAAAGATGAGGTGAGGAGCTGAACTGAAGCAGAATTTGGCATGTTAGGAAAAGTGATACGGGGTCAAGGCAAAGTGGGCAAAGAGTAAAATAATGGGGAGTCTCAGAAAATGAGAATAACTTGGGCAACAGTTTGGTCTGAAGTGGACAGAAAGGATACAGCCTCAGATGTGAACCAGCATTAAAATAAGAGCGTGCACAAGCACTTCCATTTGCTATTGCTGCCATTACTCAAATGACAATTAGTTCAAGCATCAGAGGTTTTTGGTGGGTGTGTGTGTGTGTGTGTGTGTGTGTGTGTATCTATCTATATAATCTATATATATATATATCTGATTCCCCATTGTGAAATCTGTCATTAATGTTTGAACTTAGGTATTTTGATTCCAAAAATGAAACCTAAAACTTGTTGAATGTTAAAAAGAAAACAAAACCACAAAACAAAAAAGGTTAAGAGAACTCTCAGTGAAGGTCAAAAAGCCAGAGACTCATCTGTGTGGGTGAATACACTTGCAAARTCTTCAGTTGCCTGATTTGCCTGTATACAAATTTCTGCCCTCAGTGATCCTTTTGAAATTCAGTGTAGAATGGGTAGTGCTTCATTAGCCTCRCTTTATTCTTTAGAAAACCAATGAGATTAAGGTTGCCAAGGCAACTTTGATTTTGGCAATTGAACTTTAATTTGGGCAATACCTAATTTTCTTGCCTTAGCAAACTTAATGAGTTGAGGCTTTGAYTGAGTTTTTCAATACAGCTTTTATTTTATGTTTTGGGAAATATATTGGGAATCTACCTTAACATACTAAAATAAATTACCAGAAATTTTGTCTTCTTTCGCAGTATGTRCTGCTGTGTGTTCTGAGTTACTTGGCTGTATGTTGCTATACACTCTGTATGTGTTATAGTCCATGGCTGTGTAAAAGTTCACATATTTCTTCCTTAGGTCCTGTGACATGRAGACCCCTTAGAGTTACGGACTTCAGCTCTGTCACAACATCCTTGCATGTGCTGGTGGTGTCTTGACTACTGAACCGTGTTGGTGTAAACTAAATTGGAGGGTCAGGTAAGTGTTAATTTATACTTGAACACAGCATATGAAAAAATCAATAAGATTCCTAAATATTTWTTAATCTTTAAATGTTCACAAAACTGGCAATTTATCCTCCCTTGTCTCTTAGTCACTAGAGACTCCAGAATCCAGCTGTATTTGTAATCTGATGCTGGCTGTGTCATCATATTAAAAGGAATGGGCAATTTAATAAATTAGGCTTGGTGACACTGAAGGAAAAAAATCTTTAATTTTTTTCTTTCTGTAAACAGTAGTCTGATGAAATGTYTCACATTAACAAGCTCTGCTTTTACAAATAATCCTCCGAGTTGGTACAACTGTTTGAGATTGATTTATTTATATAACAACATAATCTTTTATTTCCTGTTTGTAAGTTTTTGGGAGGGTGGTGAAAGAATTTCTGGTATTTTAGTCTAGTGCAAATGCAGTAACATGCAAACTATATCAGGATTAAAAAAATTGAGTCAAATTCAGATGTTCCATGCCAAATGATATTTGGGTGGATGAAAGTATTTAATTTACTCTAAAACAAACACTGGGTATCTTCTCAATCATGTAATTTGCTTATTGTTTTCTTCCTAATTTTGCAAAGTATGGTATGTATTTAAAAGTGGATGCAGTACTGTATTTCTTRAAGTTATATCTTGATTTGACATGCACTGATCTTTGTACTAGTCTTAACATATTTAGTGTTATATGTTATTTTAAAAATTTTTGGATATTGATAACATAATGAAAGTAAGTCAATTCCTTGCAGCATAGTATCTGTATTATGTAAAAAGGTTGGTTGTTCCTTATCTACATGTGTTATAATAATTGGAAGTTTAACTGAGGGAACTTCGAAAAGAAAACTACTTAAAATGTGCACTGAAGGCTTTTGCATGATTAATACATTTTAATCTGGTAAAAAAAATGGATTCAGGTCCAATGAGAAACCTGAAAATCATGTTTTTCCTTCCTGCATYGTCACTTTTAAAAAGGAAGGGGTATTTGTTGTCATGGCATGTGTATCAAATGCWGTAGTAACTTTTCAAATGCTGTAAKTTTTATGATTAYGATTTGTGCTTATCTGATGTTGTTTTTATCTTTCATTGTGCTTAGCAGCTCTTTAGCTATTGTATAATGCAAGGTACATCCAATAACAATATTCTGTACATCCAAGATRTGTATGAATGGCAGTTAAACATTTCTGTAAATCACTTGCCCTATTCACTGTTTTTGCAATGTATGGAAAAATAAAATAGAGCAGTTCTTTCCTCAAAATTACTTATCTTTAACTCGCATCTAACTTTGCCCTACAGGTTAAAAAAACCCCAAAGAACCAAACAAGACAACAAATGAACAAACAAAAAMCAAYTMAAACAAATRACTTTYCTTAAGAAGCTCTATTTTACTTGTTTTTCACAAACAGAATGAGGAGCAAGATTTATTTTCTCTACAACTTTGTCTTTCATCACTGGAAGATTCATATCTCAGATTTTTAAGTCTTTCCATCACTGGTGGTATTATAAAATATTGRTATAGTGTATTTTGGGTTTCTTTTTTCATTAGTTTACTTAACTTATTTCTCAATTAGCAATCAAGAGAAGAGTTGAAGGAGCATATGGAAAATTGCAGAACTTCTACAGCCCTTTTGTCTTCATTTTAGGATCAAGCATTCAAAAACAGACATCAAATGAGTGGCCATCACAAGCAAATCCATCATGAAGAAACAACAAACCCACAGAATGAAAGAGAGGAAGAGAAGAAAGAAGCCTGAAGAAAAACATGTAGTTTCAATATTATGTGTTTAAACACTAAAGCAACTTGAAAGAAAGATTCAAGCTAATTTAAATGCAGTACCTACAGTAGGTATGATCTGTATTATCTGCTTTTTTTTTTCTTTCATTGCAGAATATTTGGTAATCTGACAATCAGTAATATTTGCTGATTTACTTACATATTTGAAGTTGCCCTTAGATAGCCTGGACAGAAATTAGGTACTCTATTCAAATAGCTGCCTTCTATTTGGTTTGTGAGATTACCAGTCTTTGGAATAAATTATGTACGTGCTGATCGAAAGGTGCAGCTAAAGGCTTTCTGTTACAGTTTGCTGCAAGGAATAACAAAGTAGAGCCACTGAAAYAGGCTCTTTCAGGAGCCAAGAGAGATGCTATGAGACTTCTTGAAATCCTGGAARTTAASTAGGTGAGAAAACRGTGTCCTTTGTAGTCATGGCTTAATTTTTAAGAGGARTATTAACTGAAGCATCAATTTTATCAGTTAGTATAAAATTCTATTTGCAGTTGTAAGAGTTAACACCGAGACTTTGCCTGAGCTCAGGTGCATCCTTTCTTCCCAACAGAATTTGAGAAGGCATTTGATGCTTTCCTGTTATTCAGAAAAGATCTCTTTTTCTTTGATAAAGAAGATAATCTCCGGTAGCCACCTGTCCCTGAGTTGACATTACAAAATATTCTGCTGACTTTTCTGATATTTAGGTAGAGAAGCTTGTGTACATCTCTTTCTTTAGGTTTCTTCTAAATATGTGAATTTAGTTGGGGTATGTTCTTTTTGCTGTTCTTTATGGCTATACGTGTGTCTGTTACATTGTTAGAGAACGTTTTCACAGTAGTTCAACTAGAGAAATCACTGTCTGACTTTCATAGTTGTGTATCATAAATTAATTTGAATCGTCAAAAGTATTTTTCCCCAAATGGCTTCTTTATCTCGCATTCTAGGGCTTAAGTAATTGTACTGAACCTGTATTTCCTCATTTGAAATTGTTATTTCTCACGTGGAAAGAAAGAAATACATGTTTTGGTAGGTTGCTGAAATTGGTATATTAATRAGAAAGCAAAAATGGAATTAGGGTTTGGTTAGTCAAAGGCTTAATTGCTTAAAGCAGACTAGAGCAGTTTTGTTAGTAAGTAGGGAGCAGACCAATGTGCTCAGGATGTACCTTGCACAGAGGTGTGTATCCTTTGTGTTTGGGCTTTTTTTTTAAATGAAGTAGTCAGTTAACAAAACTTGTCTCTGTTTTAAGTTACAGAAGTGTAAGGTTAARCACTTTACATAGTTATATCATACAACAGTTACTTGAAAACCAGTGGAGTGTGACAATCCAAATGGTATCTGAGGTTACGTATGAAATGTGTCATCAGATGTACMCTCTACGTCTCTGTTTTGAAAGAARTAGGAGCATTTATGGACTGGGTCTCTGGAGCCTCCCCTAGAACCACGACGATGAAGAGCTTACTTGAACTTTTCATACCTAGTTCTGACTTGAGCTTTGCTTGACTTTCGTACTGCAAAGCAAACTTCACATCAACACTGTTGCTTTCTTACATCCCCCCCCTGAGATGCAAACTCCTAAAACTGGCATTAGCCATAGTCTGGGCCTGCAGCTCTCTATTCTTTCCACGGAAGGCCCAGTGCCCAAAGCAGAGCAGGATCTGTTGCAGGTGATGGCCAGCTCAGTGGTGTGCYCTGCGGTGCAGATGGAATAGCCGATGGTAGAACGGTGTAAGGATAACCCTGCTGTGCTGTGACTCTGAGTGTTGGCTGTGCCCTGCACAGAGCTCCAGAGTGCCAGAGCACGCTGCCTCATTTTCTCTTCTCCCCACAATTGTCGTCATGCCCACATTAACAGATGCTCATGAGAAGTATATTTTAGAGTCTATTGATTCTATAGAAATTCAAGGAATGCCTTTAAACTGAGAAAGATCTGCTGTTAGGGGGTTACCAGGGGGACTGGAAATCCAGCTGTTTTCCTGGCTGTCCTGTGGCGCTTTGTTTGTTTTCCACCAGGAGGGGGCAGCAGATGAACAACGTCACACGGACTGTTTTTTACTTTCCGTACGCTTTTCTCGTGTCTCTCGCTGCCTGTGATCCAGCGGGGGATCCATAGCCCGCTGGTAGGGAGTGTTTTAAGTTATAAGTAATGGGAGAGTTGAAAGTTATGATTCCTACCTGTTTGCTACAAGGATAGCTGGAAGATATGAATTGGAAGTCTTCATTCTTTTCAGTATTAAGCAGTAGAATTTATTTAGTAAAATCTATCTCAAGTTTACAAAAAGGGCTGTTCTGTATTGAGACAAGATTYTTATGACTACGGCATTAAGTGTGTGTATATTTTAAAGGAAGAAATAACTGAGCAACCCTRCCCCATGAGAGTTAGTTATTATCACCTAAATCTTGCTTAACATATTTCAAATATTTATTTTCTATATTTCAAGTTACATATTATAATTCAAAATAATGTTCTCATAGCCAGTTTTCTCCCATCAGAAAATAAAACAGGATATACTGAATCTAGTGATGTTTTTCATTCATGTGTAATTAATGTGTTCATGTACAAAGATGGCTTTTACATTCTGCTGACAGAGCATAGGAATTAAAGGCCTGAAATCACAGGCAATGCTAGTKATGCTAAACAACATAACCAAATTTTAGTGCATTGTTTCAGTTTTATCATCTTCAAAGTTTATGGAGGTGCGCCCTGTTACTGGTTAGGAGTGTAATGGGGTATTTTTTAAGACTAGGGAAAACGGTGATTATTACCTATCATCGTGAATTTCTTGAAAGTGTGTAATTCTATTTATTTAAATTACAGATTTAACAAGAAGCCACAGAGAGAGGGCAGTCTCTCTCTGCCCTCAGTTTCTGCTGCTCAGTTTTATCCAGTAGTTTATTAAGAAAGAAAACATCATAGTGGCATCTGTGAGTATCAGTTCCTATATTCAGTGTGCAGAATCTRACTGGGAAGAATGAAACTGATTCCTAATAAGATTGATTTATTGATAGACTTGCCTTATTGATTTTCATTGAAATTATGTTATAATGCATGTGTGGCCTTTATGCAGCCTAGAACTTTATGAAGTGACTTGACTTTTATTTTCTTTTGWGATGATTTTTCCTCTTTAAATATCACGAATGTTTAGAGAAAAGAAAATAATGAGTCATTCAGAATAGCACAATGTGCCATTCAGAGTTGACTTTCATCTTTATTCTCACTGTTTAAATCACAGATTTTTCCMTATAAGCCCTTGGTTCTACCGAGGTGACTGATTTAGTACCTTCTATGCATCAAACACTTCAACAGCTCCTCATAGKATTTAAATTTCCTCATGCAAGTTAAAGGCTTCTATCCTTAAGCTTCATTTTTCCAGTGCAAGAAAGATTCACACAAATAACGGAGGATTAAATTTCCTTTTACCTCTTYCTTTTTTTTGAACACTGTTGTATAAAATAACAACTGTATTGGTCACTCTTACTTTGTGCAGTTATTAGCAGGAATGCAGTAGGAGTCTTGAGTGTGGTATAAACTAATTCCATAGGATTCTAAAATACTTTGATTTAAAATTAGCTGGGCTTGAATTGCCTTCACAAATGTATCATGAAAATAGCTGTTTTCCTTTTAGAATGTTTCAAGAATGAGTAATCCTGTTTATTACATCTTAGTATGTGCATGTACTACATGTATTTGGAAACAGTATTTACTCAGTTATTAATTATTTACAGTGTGTTTTGAAATGACATTGTTTCCTTTTGCTGAGTCCTGGTCAATAATCTGGTTAGATGTGTAAGCACTCTTTAGACCTGCTATAGTTGGTTTCCACAGGACAAGGATTTTAAACTTCTCTGTATTTCTCTCTTTGAAATTGTTGTGTGTTAAAGGTGTGACTTTACAGCATCAAAGACTTGTGTTTGAATTTGTGAACAGCTCTATTTTTGCTGAGGTATACTAAGCATGGTGAGGGAGATAATCTAAAATATCAAGGAATTTGGGATAACAGATCTGTAATCTGCATTGGCCTTTTCAAATGTTTYACTATTCCCTTTCTAAGGAATTATTTCTTTGTATATTAGCACATTTATAATTTTTTTTCCTTTAAAATTAATGGCCCTTTTAGGCATGAAAGAGTAACAGGTCATATAGCAGAGAYAAAAAATTTCTGGAAAGCTTTGGTGGAGCACGCAAACATCAAAATAGAACAGTCCAATATGATCACATTGCATTATGCAGTATTGGCTGCTAGGAAATTAATTCAACACAGCAAACAACGTCATTTTGGGAATATAAATAAATAATTGAAAGATAATCARCTAGTAACTGAAGTATTTCATTGTATACAGGTCTGATAGGAATCTTTGTGTTCTTATCTTTCCCATAGTGGTATCAATCTTTCCTAACTAATAGCCCWAAATACTCATGATAAAAGGCATTAAAAGCCTAAATTAACACAGTAACTGAGAAATGTAATCCCTTTAGACYACTTACACAGGAAGAACAGATGATGATTTTCCAGCTGTGACAAGGTTCATTTCCTTTCTGACAGGAAGAATTCTTATAGTTAGTTCTGCAGAAGCATATGGGGATSCGTGCTGGCATCAAAGCCTTTCATAGCCAGCACTGGGAGCAGGAAACAAGGTGTCTCTGGCACAGCAGATGCAAACACTTACAGGTGGATTGCATCTATGTCTTCTTTATTACCACTTAAGTAAATTGCTTAGGGATGGGAGAAAAGTACTGTACAATTGAATATTSAATGCTGAGTAGGAGTGATTCTTTTGGGACCTGAGAAGGATTTCTAGAGAAAAGGGGTATTTTTTTCCCTACTGGTAGTTTTCCCTCCTATGTTGAATATTCAAAAATCAAACCCTGTGATCCTGATTTAACAAAACAGGAAAATTTTAAACTGAAATGGGGATTTTATGGCAATTAGGGTTATTGATCTTTAAGGATATRTTTAATCCTGGTTTAGAATTTGTGTTCAGAAGACACCTATGTAAAGATATAAATACTGCAAAGACAAGGATAGCTTATGTTCATGACTTGTTAACTGGAAAGGGTGTTTTTGCAAKTTCAGAGGGATGTGGACTTTAYCACACCTTCTTTTTCTCTTCTGATACTCCATGGTCAGGTCAAAAATTAGAATGTCTTCTTAAAACTTCTAAAATCAACTTGCACCTGCTTCATAGGCATATTTCAAGATGTTCAGTATAATAAATTTGGGTTTCCACCTTGACTACGTTCCTTTTCATCTTCTGTCATCAGAAGCCCAGTCTCTGTGCTTGATGCTCTGGCGTTCTTTCTGACCMAATCAAGTGATTTGTTTAAATAAACTTTGCAAAAAGGCACTTACATTAGAAATTCTGAAATTACACAGGAGAAAGTACCTTGTAGCATTGTCTGCTTGGGACTGTTGGATCCACTCCATCTTGTTAGTGTTTAAAAAGTGAAGCGTTCCTCCTTTCTTCTGGATTGAGCATTTTCCAGGATTAGAAAATAAGCTTAAGAGGATGCCTAGGATGGAAACAGGCTATGTTGTGTTAATGCCTTGCTGAAACCTCCTAGTTGGTGTGTGCATTGCATGGGTGGTCAGGACAGTGGGAGCCAATTCGATGTTTGTGATAATATTGAAATAAAGCAGCATGTGGAGAACTGGTCTTATAGGACCCAGCAGCATAGTGGGTCCTTTGTCCACAGTGACAAAATTAACTTTCCACTGCAGGAATGTGACGCTCCAACACTTGAGTGCTGTGGGTGATGTTGCATCCTGCAGTTTGGAGCCGTGGCATTGCATGGTGGCACAGGAGAGTAGGCAGATGTCTGGCAGGAAACACGGCTGTGAAGGGGGCTGATAGACATCTCTTGCTGCTGGCACAGATGGCTCTCAATCTCTGTGGTAGCAAGTGTGCCGTGTCTTCAGAGACAGACATTTGCTCTATTAAATATTCTTAGCTTATGTAGAAGGCAACTGACAGGGCTTCAAAAGGAGGAGGAGAGCGATGGGCAAAAAAAGATTTCTGCTAGGAGGCTGACTAGGCAGTGTGGCCAGGCACTGTTAATGGTGTTTAGGTRCATAAATTAAGTGTCCAAACCCATGCACAATGCAAGAAAATGAAGACAGTAAGTCACTGCCTAGAAGGACAACTGTAGAACTGTCTCCTATTCCTCGTGCTGCCAATCTGCTATGTGACCCACAGCAAGCACATGTAATTAGTTTTAGGAAGCTACTCATTACCTACGAAAATACAATTTGCTACCTTGGCAGCTGCTCATGAAAATTATGTCAGCCCCTTCCTGTTCATGTCYCTGTTGATAGTTGGAAGTAAACATAAAGAATTCTGGCTATGCAATGGTCATGGAACACATTAATTCTTGAAAGATAACAGTAGTAGAACTTGTACGGGAGAGTTGCTTGTAATAATGTTGGAGTGAAATGCTGTCTTGAGAAGAATTGTTACTATACCAGGGTTGGTGTTAGRACTTAGATTCTTAAAGTATGTTCACTTTTTGTTATTTTTTAAAAACTCAGATATTTTCATTTCTATCTTTTACTTTTGGATGTAAAAATGAAAATAAGTTTGCCTRTGTGGGGCTTGTCGTCTATTCARCCCTGACCATTCTGTGATTCTGTTTCATTTTTTCAGTCTGTGTTTCTTCCTGCAGAGGTTCATGTCAGGTTCTCCACTGTAAGACTAATATTTCAGAATTTCCATACAAATATGAAATTAAACATTGTAAATTAGAATTTCTCAGTGGGAATGTAGATGAAAGAGGTGGCCTATCCTTTAAGAACATACCTCTCAATGTTTTTGTTTTTGAAAGTCATTCTTTTCTTTGTGGCCTGAATGTTGTCCTTGATGTCTTTACAGAAAATTCTTTGTGTGTTTTCTTCATTAAGTTAAAATTCTTTTACCTTARTGTAATTTCCTATTGCTTTTTGAAAATTTCCTGTCCTGCTACATTTCCCCTTTCTGGAGAATTTGTTTGGTTTTAATTGGTGACATAGAATAGACTTAAAGTTGTCTCTCTGGACTTTGATTCAGGAAAAAAAAAATCAAAACTAAATTTGGAAATGGTTCTTGCCAGTCTTGGTTAGACTCATGGCTGAAGCCCAATTTAGGTGCAGTAGATCTGCTGCTGGTAACACAGACTCAACCTGTAACTGTCCAGAGCAGTGTCTAAGATCATGCTTCATTAGCAACAGGTTCATAGGAAAGATGAGCTATGGCTTGGAGGATGTGCTGTGGATGCTGATCCACTGACACTTTTCTGAATTTCCCACACACGCTTATTGTTTGCCCAGAAGATAAAACATCCTTCCTATTTGCTTTTCATTTTTCTGGTAGGTGAGAAGCCTTTCAAATACGAGTTCTGCTCTTGTGCCACTATGGTGGCACTTGCAAACACRTGCAAGTGACAGGCCCTACAAATGTTGGCTCTGCTCATATACTTGGTAGCTCTAAATAATCCCTCTGTCAGACAAATTCTGTAAATCTGGTGGCTTTTAAAAAAAGAGCAAACCTCATGCTTTAAGGTATGCACTCCTGCCCAAGTCATACAGTTACATATATTCCTGTTGGGATCTTGGCTCTGGGAAGTTTTTTTTTTGCTTAAGGAATTTGCTTTCTGGCTTTTCTTTGCAGCTCTCTCTCTCTCTAGCTACCTCATAGACTGCTGGAAGGTGCATGGAGTACTAATGGGATAAATAAAAAAACATCCAGTAGGTGACAGTATCAGTGCATGTGTGTGAAGGGGTRCTGGGACAAGTGGTAGTAACTTAAGTAAAAAAAAAAAACCAAAAATGTGTTAATTCACTAATTCTATGTCTTAATTTGGTGGTTTAGGTTCAGCATGCATCTTTTTCACTGATWTTTTTCTGGAGCTTTGCTTGTAGTGTTTTGATTCCACTCCCCCACCCCGCCCCCGCGGATTGAGGAARCGATCGCATTCTTGATAGCGCTAAACACATCCCGTTTTGCAGTGCTGGCAGGGCGTGTCATGTGATGAGTGGGAGCTTTAGTTTGTCTTAGTAAAGCCAAACTGCATGTTCTTAGCAGCCTTAGCGGATGTTTAAATGTTACATTCATGTGTGTTTAAACTCTTCACACTAAATAATGTACGCTTTGCTTTATTGATTTTTTTTTTTTCCTAAAGCTGAAAGATTCAAACTTAGATAAGCTAAYGTCCACGAGCCACTTCTTGCGGTATGCAGGTTGGTAGAGAGACGGTTTGGTTAGTTTGGGTTTGTTACTAATGTAACAAAAAAAATAAAAAGCTTAATCTATTCTGGCTCTTTAGCAGTCACAATGATGGTAATTTTGATTACAAAAGTACTAGTGCTCTGTTTGGAGAGTCTTTTGATGCCCGAACAAAAATCTGGAGATGCATTTATCAAACGTGATAAAATACCTTGAGCTTAAARTAAGTTCCTTCTTCACCAAGAGCTTTTCAGTATCTGGCAATGGAGTAAATAACAGGCTAAAAGGCTTTTTCTAGCTTTTGTGGCAGGTGTGCAAAAATGCCGAATTGTAAACATTATCCAAATGTTGTAACGAAGAAGGAAATTCATGTAATGGAATGRGTCACTTGTTACAACAATTTGCTTAGTTATTGGATACAACTTAATAACAGGGCACTCTTTTAAGTTTATGCTACTAAAAAATCATTTGAAAAATAAAAAATTCTGTAATATCTGTCATGATACTTTGTCTCTTTTTGCACTATTACTTTAGAAGAATATACTTTTSATTTACTTCTAGTAAATCAGCCCTTCTTACAGGGACCAACTATTTTGTTGCTTGCAGATTTACCAGTGTGACTCCTTCCACCATCRTACTTTGCCCTGTAAGAGGCATGTTAGTCATCATGATACTATAAACSCATGTAACCTCAACTTTTGCTGTAAAACTGGTTCAATTTGAAATTAACAGAATTTTTCTTTAGTAAGTTAAAAACTTATAATGACAGTCTATGAGATCAGGAAGTGAATAATTTATCTAGTGCTCACTAGAGTAAACATAACACACTCTGAAAGTACCCTTTTGTTGTAGGTGAAATCTGTACTWAGAAAATATTTAGTTCCTATCTGCGTAGTGTTCCTGACCTAAATAGTTAGGATGTTTCAAATTACCACTTGTGAAACAGTTTGCCTGAATTGGGTAAGTAGAGYTGAGGTTGGGGTTTTGTTTGAGTTTTGGTTTTGTTTTTTGGGTCTGTGTTGTTCTTAAGATTTTTAAGCACAATAGAATGTGACACCCTCTATTTCTGAAATTGTATCAGAAATACAATAAAATGTAAGAATACCAAAGGAAGAAAAAGGAAAAAAAAAAAAGAGAAAAATCTAGGCAAATGTAACCCAGTCCCCAAGCACACACTTTGCACCCACACAGAACCCATTGACTGATTCAGTGGGCTGTGTTCAAAAGTGAAGTGTAAAGGGTAGAAATCACATGCAGATCTGAGTGTAAGCAAGACTGAGGATGGCATAACTGCACTGMTGAAATATACAGAAAGGTGTAATCTCTAAACCTATATAGTATTCTCATGCGGTTAATGAATAAATAAAAATTGTTTGCTGATACTCAATTAGGAAAGAGTGCATTTCTACGTGTATTGATAATTGTGTACATGYGTGTGAGTATGTAACTGGGCAGTTAACAATACTCTTACTTTAAGGCTTTTGTCTTATCAAGAGTTTAGAGCTCTTGTGTAGAAGATGTGACACAAATTTRCTTGAGATATTTGCCATACTTAGTGCCTTGGAAGAGGCAGATGACTGCTTCTGATGGCACAGAATCTGACAGGTTCACATTTTTTGTAGCTTTGCTGTCAAAGACTGCAAGAAGATTTCTTGAAAATTTTGTGTTCCTGATGATAGTAGAGATGGAGAGGGTTCAGTTCTGCTTTAATAATAATGTATGGGAAAATGCTTCATCTTTTGTATAAATCTTAGCTTGAAAATGGATTTTTTTTTTTTTTTGCTAGATCAACCAATTACATTTTCTGTTAGGTGTGAAGGGGAAGGTGGGTTAAGGTATTAAACTCTTCTATTAAGCATACTTGTCAGGATATCTAGGGTGTTTTGCTTCTTGTATTCATGTAATAACACTACCACCAGAATACCGCTACCCCAAACAGAGAAAACCCTTAAATATTAAAAAAAAATAAACCCTTAAATATTAAAAAAAATAAACCCTTAAAAAAAAACCCTCAAAACCCGGCATCACCGGCCATGAGGTTTTTAATTAGTATGGTGTATAGGTTGGTCAGTCTAAAAATTAGGCTTAGCCAACCTAATTGTTTAATCTGACCTCTCTGTGGGTCCTCTTCTGTGCTCATTGGAGTTTGATGGGCACTCCTACAAGACATCTTAATTTCATATGAGACATCACTTAAATATGTGGGCTAACTTACCTGTTAGGATTTCTTACTGCCTGCCTACAGTTAACTTTACATGGAAAATCTAGAAGATAATAGACCTGTTGGCTGACTCTGTGTAGCATGAATCCTCCTGTGGGTGATTGTTTCAATATCTTACCTTGTAGGTCTGCAAAAATTGCTGCCAAAACAAATGGATCCTCAATATTTGTTTAGTGGAAACCTTAAATTCAGACAAGCTTATTTTGCAAATTGGTAACTTTTAGAGTCTCACTTGTTTGATGTTAAGTCACAAGTGCTGAGACTAACTCTCAAGTCACTGTCTGCCTTCTCTTGTAACCTGTGTATGTATAGCTGTATTCTTGGCTGCTCTGGCATGAGGAAAGTGCCAGAAACCAAAGATTTAGGCTTTAGATTTGGTATTTCCTGAATCTGAAARAACTGCCATTTTTATTACTATCAAATGATAATTCCTCTGTCTCAGGGAAGGTTTTTGGCCCATTGTAAATGTATGGCAAACCTCCCATTTTAATATAAAATGAATCCTTGACAGTATTTATGTTATAGTTAAGTTCTTTATTTTGAGGTATGTCCATCTATCATAATGCAGAATAGGTAGAATAAATGACAAATGCAAGTTCAGAAGAGTTTGCAGCTTTCACTACATTGAGCTGGAATTATTTGTACACACAAATGTGTGCATCTCTGATGTAGGTGGTTGCATGCTGGAGCAATCGTATCCAAAGGATTGAAATGCATGTAGGTCCTATTAAGACTAAAAAGTAAATTGTGACACTTCTGTTTGTAGAAATTTAGACTTTTTTGTTTTCTCTATGGAGGTTTTATTTTAAAAGAAYAGATATATCCCCGGCTGCCCAACTGAAATAGAAATATTGCTGAAAACAGGGTGCAAACTCCACTAATTTACTACAGTGATAGTGAAAAAATTGTGAAAGACATCATYTTGCTTCTGTAAAAGGAGGGGCACTTTAGTTCTAGAATCCCTCACTTGAGAGTACAGCTAAGCTCTAAGCAAAATCGCTCAGGAGAGCTGTGTTCAGGGTGAGATCTGCTGCTGGGCAGAGCCATGAGATCTTGCAAGGGATAACTCATCCCCTCACCTGCTGTTTGGTTCCTTTGGATTAGGGAACCCTACAGCTAGAGACTAACAGCCTRTGTTTGTGCAGTGCTCACTCGCTGCTGCTGAGGGTAGCAGCCACTGATACATTTCTGGTTTGTTGCAGCATTCACAAGAGCTTGGACCTTTGCATACWCAACATCATACTGGTTATGAGGTCCTTGGCTGTAGTTTTTGCTGATCTTCTCCTGATAAACAACTCTGAAAAGACATTAAGAAATACCACCTGAGTTCAGGAATCTCATTGTCCAGTTCCCCGACATTTTTTACCCTCAAACCACTTCCTGTGGAACATTAGGTTCTTAAACTTCCACCTGAACATTCCAGCAAATGAAGAAGTTGTTGGCATTGTCAGGCTTTCATGCTGAAAGCCAGGGATTATATGTGAGAARGAATGGCTCTTATGTAGCAACTGAAGGAACACTTTAAGAGTTCTCTTTCCAAAGTGCTTTTTGTAGGGCATGGTACAGGCAGTAACTCCAATGTGCTGAGAAGATCGTGGGGATTTATCCTGTCCAAAGGGTGTTGATTTTTGTYCTGGTTACCTCTTGCTGATACTTTCTGCTTTCTTCAAATGAAGAGTTTGACATTTCAAGGCAGAGTCAGTTGAAATGTGCCAAAGCAGACAGTGAATGCTACAAGTGGTTTCTTTGTTACATCTTTCATTTTTAATGCACTCTCTATACAAAACAGTAAATGATTCAAGAAAATATACTGATGCTGTAGCATTCAACGGAGTAAAAAAAAAATCACTAAATTACTTTTTACAACAAAGTAAGTATATTACCATAAGCATATCCAATGTTGAAATAAAAATATAAACTATTGAAATATGATATCAAATAAACTTGACTTGAAAATTTGGTGTTTTAATATATCTGAATCTTATTTAACCAAATAGACATTGCCCTTTAAACTGGTTTTATTCTAAGATTCCACATTTATTATTTGACTGTGGTTTAAAAACCCTATGGGGATAAAAAACCTGGTATCACAACTTTCTTCCAGACAGAAACACTGTTCTTTTAAATAAGATTCTGAAGAATATACTACTGCAACAGGATAAAAGTTTCTCTGCAGGTAAGCTGTAGATTTCTTCATTTACAGGAAAATGTTAGTYAGAGTTATGTGGAGAGAAGCTAGTGGCAATTTATAAGTAGAATCTCTATTGAATAATTAAACGGGTTTTTTTAACAGTAGACTGATGAGTATCCAAAGTATCTTCCAGTTGGACATTTGGCACAGAAAAGRTTGGAGATGCATACCAAACATTATCACTTGGTCCCTCATCATCTGGAGGAATAATGGTTGGACATTTGTAACTGAGTACAATAGAGTGTTGCTAATGGGAAGTGTTTTCTTTCCTTAMAATGCTGCAATGTGATTTCTATTAATTTATTTGCACAACAGTCTGATGGTTCTTTAAGTTGRAGTTACTCGAGTGGTAAGTACTCATTTATGACAATAGCAGTATTTGATTCCAGAGGATTCCAGCAACTTTTCCCTGGCTTTGCATTGGGGAAATGTTTTGCTCCTTGTTGATGTTGGGCCCAGAGGACACTGGCGTAACATGTTGGTTGTTTAATAGCATTTAGCAGTAGCAGAGGGATGCGAAGGRTATGTAGGTATGTGGAATTCAATTAAACAGATTGGAATTCAGCCAAAACTCAGATCAACAGTCCCAATCTTGCAGAAAGCACAAGGAGGCTTGTAATAGTTGGTAAGTGAACTGAGCTTTCATTTTGATGTCACCTTGACAATTGTGTTGTAAGCAATCTGCTTTTCTAGGGAATTTATTCAGTAGTATTGTGAAGGATAGTCTCTACCACTTACTAAATTACTAGTAATTACTAGAGATTACTTCTGGCAGCATTCTGCCCTGTTTTTACGTCTTTCACATAAACACCAAGCTTAATCTTAGCATCTGAGAACAGGCAAGGGTAGCTTGGAATAGCACAGCTGCAGGTGTAGCATGGTGCAGTTGCATGCCCACTAGAATTTTTAATGTGCTGGGG
>NW_026623335.1:1984401-2042980 GCF_030028575.1 Malurus melanocephalus
GTGGGCAGAAATATTCAGCATTAATTAGTTTACTGAAAAGACTGACTGCTGATAGCAGGTTTTGTATGTACAAGGTATGATTTTTAGAGCCAAATTCTAATCTGTTCTTTATCCCAGCCCCAGGCAGTATAGTTATCCTGCAGTAAAACAAGGGATTTCRGTATGTCCTTTTAAGTGATCTTTCAATATGAATATGATAGGTTTCATTTCAGCAGAATTATTTCTTTGCACTCAAGGAAGAAAAATGAAGAAAAATTTAGATGCAGAAACTAATAATCTTGACATGTTTCTAGTTTGCTTTGCAAGGCGTCTTGGAACACCAGTSTTTTATCAGAAGTTGACACACTTTGCTAATTTGGGAGCAGCTAGTAGTGGAAGACTAATGCGGCTTTCATGTGTGACTATCATTGAATAATATAAAATACTTTAAATGTGCTTAAACCAGTATGCAATTATTTTCTAGTCCAACTGCCAGGTTAGTAGAAATCTTACAAGTCTGCTTCTGACTCCACAATTTTTTGAGGAATATCTGAATTGGTATGCTTTATTTTCTTTCTGTGTAATTCAGCAAACAGGAATGTGTGTGGTTTTTTTGAATGTGAGTCTGAGGGGAATCCAGGCTAGGTCTTAAGGTGTTAACTGTGCTTCCTGGTGTACAAACTGGTCCTTGCATTCCCTGTCCTTCCTGCTTTGAAAGACCTTTTATAGAGCACTAGTTCCACAAAGTGCAGGCTCAGCATAGGCTAAGGGCTGCAGCAGAGTTCACAAAAGACTCTTATGTTATATTCAGGCAAAGGTTCTACTGCTATAAATAATGCATGTTTTAATTGGAAACTTCAAATGGGAATATCCATCTCTAAAGGCTCGTTGATTTGATTATAATCTCTAGGGGCAGATCCTGCTTATGTGCTGAAAGTGCAACACATTCCCCAAATTTTTGGTTGGTTTTCTTCATYAGTAWTACYTGCACAAGTGAGCTYCTTCCTAAATATTAAGACGAATGTCATGTCTCCCTGATCATCTGGGACTTTCTATCACTGTATATTGTAAAAGTTGCATAAAACACCATTACAAGAGTGCGTACCCACTGATTTTAAGAATTCTAGTTTCCATTTTCCTTGCTTGATATTATTGGAGGGTGTGTCATACCTATTAAATTTAATTATTAGTAGGTAATGAGTCTAAAAGCAGATAATAAACATTAATTTCTTGCCAGATTTTCCTGGGTTTAATCACACTGGCCCTGATGTTAGCCACAGGCTCAGGCCTCCATGTACAGCTATAGTGGCTAGGCTGATACCTGGCTAATTAATGAATCTGGAACTCTAATGCCATCCAACAGGATGGGTACAACTTTTGGTACCATTTTAATTAAATTGATTTAAAACCACACATTGARGCCTYTACTGAACATAGCATTCTACTGACYTYACTAAGGATGTTGGACAGTTACCAAATGGTGTCTAAGTAAATACAAGTCTGTGTGAAAGGGTAGTAGTTTGCTTTGGGCTAGATTGATTTTTTGCATTAATTTGGTTCCTTTCTGTTTGCATGCATTCATCAGTCTTGTTTTAAACTTATTTAACACTGTCAAGATGAATTTTGTTAATTATGTTAGTGGTTYATTGATATTAAAATAGTAAATGAGCCTCTGCCATGCAGCTTGCAGAAGTGTAGGAAAAAGGGAAATAGATTAGGGTGGCCAATGTTATTTTATTGCTGTCCACTTTGCACATCCTAATCTCCTGTTTGTGGGCAAGCCCAAGCAACTTACACCTAGAATGCATCAAAGATGTAGAATTTGGGAAGTCAATAGGATTTAAATGTAGAAGTCTACAGTGATATGGAATCCTTCCAGATGTGCCTGAAGGCTGATTTCAGAAAAAGCTGTAGGAACACCAGACCCCAAGCTTTGAGTGCCTATAGGAACCCAGTGTTTCATCATGGGTATGTAGTGAGTTGCAGGTGAGCCAGGTGCCTCCGAGTCCCATCCAGAAGATGCTGACATTGAGTAGGGAGCCTTCAAGTTGAGGCGCAAGGTTGGACATGGGATTGGTTTTTACCCGTAATCTTCACACTGAAGTACTTCCAGCTGGTCGTGATTAACTCATAAACTCTTGCCTCTTGTTTGCTGGCTGGGGTTTGCTTAGACATGACACAACCTGGCAAAGTTCTGTTGCCCCTACTTTAATTTATTTGGTTTTGTGAATATACTGCACAGTGGTTCAGAAGGCTGCATTGCACATTAGGATGGTGTTTTGTATTCTRTGTTTCTCAGGAGAGTGSAGAAGGGTCAAAAYCTTTTGGAAATGGARTTTATCAAGTKGTCCTATGAAAGTATTATTTATGCRTGAGGAGACCAGGCCTCTAATTTCAATTTTAGATAATATTGAAATATTCTGTATGAAATGGAACAGGATTTAGGTCACATCATTCCATCCAGCACATGTTAAATGTTATGTTGTATAGACTTGCTCTTATTTTTCTAATGGTTAACAGTGACTCAATTAGTCTGTTTGCTTAGCAGTAGTTTCAGATGTTCTTCTAGCTTTACGGTCAGAGCCCTTTCTTTAGGAGTAGTGGAGATAACATAAGGCAGAATTTCTTCACTGAGGCTTCAAAGTAAGTCCAGGGCAGAAGTCAAGGTAAGGAAAACCAGTTCTGTCTCATGTATGAGTATTTTCAAATATTCTTGTCCTCTTTAGAAAGGTAGTAGAAATGAGTTAAAAGAAAACTTCCTTCCCTTCTTTCCCTACCAAGAAGGTTCTTCTTGAAAACAAATTTGGCGTAGCTACTTAAACTAAAAAGGTAGGAAAGAGAAGTCTGAACCAGATAGAACTGCTCAAATCTGATTTTTGTTGAAGAACCAATAGTTAATGCTATTATGTGTACCTCGCTCTAAATTCTGCAAGGCTGTGCCCTGTGTGTAAGTTCATTATTCTTTTCTGGGTCATAAATATACAGGACTTAGTGGTATACGTGATGTACACTCTTGGATTGCATTGCACCTAAATCAGGATTTTTAAGTTCACATTCCTGTTTCAAGGTAATTCTACATATAATGGGAGATCTAAAAGACTGACAGAAATAAATCAGCTACAAACACAGCAGCAGTGTTGCATAAAATAACTTGAAAACATTTATGGATTGCGTTTTCTCATTTACAGTGTRTTTTCATAATACACAGGAAGCAGCTTCCTGTGGACTCTTTGACAGTAAATATGTGCCAGGAGATGACATGTGAGGATGAACCAACAGAGGTAGGGTAGGTGAAAGTCCCAGGCTGTAAACTGATATTCAGCATTCTTTAGGTTCATTGCCTTGATAAAGCCACACCCGCTGACTAATATGGTCACACAGCAGTGACAGGCCACCAAAACCCCTGGAGAAGGAAGCACATTTGGTGTTCCTAGCCAGGCATATGCAAAGGTATGCCCATAAGCTGCTGCTGAAAGTGCTGATTGCATSTCATTGGTGTTAATTTATTCTGGTCTGAATTGTACTGAGTAACAGCTGTTAGCAGGAGCAGAGGAATTTTCCTCTTTATAGGTGTCGTTCAAGTCTTGATGAAGAACAGAGTGTGCTGCTGTGCTTATTTGTAATTCTTATTCCTGAGGAAAGGGATCTGTAGTGCTGACTTTGTGTCAGGAAGAATACTTTGACCAGAATTTTAGTATTTTTGCCAGTATGGGCTGTCACGGGTCTGCCTCTGGAGTGGCCCTACCGCTGAGGTTATGTGTACCAGCAGCTCTTGTCYGGAACAGGATTGCTTAGGGAGCTGTTCCCAAATTTTTGCTAGTGACGCACTTGGTGAGAAACAATGTCTCTCCCTGGCTCCTAGTTTGTAGGAATGGGTGTGCCCAGTGTTAGAAAAGGCCATGCTCTGGTAAATAGCTGTGTTACTSTTTCATTGTCGCTGATCTTTGTTCAAAGGCAAATACGAGGAAGCAACAACCTCATGTAATGGTATAATCCAGTGCTAAGAAAGCTTCACGTCCTCAGTGAAAGTCTGTAGGACTGGCTCAAGGCATTTGATTGTCGTCTGAATTTCGGAAATGATGTCTGAGTGACGGGAATGCCCTTTCTTCACTTGCCAGCTGCTGCATGGAGGTGCCTCAGTTCCATTTTCATAAGRCAGCTTTAATTTCTGTTTCCTTAACAGAAAGTGAGCATTGCAGCACACCTTTYCATGAAATTAAACCTGCCTTAGTCWCTGCTGGCRGAACAGACAGAAACAGATCATTTGATAGAAACTCTCTCTAATTAAACTGAGGCAAACTTGTCCTGTGAAAGGTTTGAGGAAATCTCTTCAGGCAAAAAACCTGTTTCCTAAGGATGGACTTAGCATGGCCTTCCTTGTATTGTACTTTCCTTCCTGTAGATGACAGATATGGTTAAATGCTGGTACCATTTCTGCAAGCAACAGCTCTACTCCACACCCTTCCACAGGGGATCCTGCTGGCTGCGGCTGATTCTTCCCAACCTGGCCTTGTACTAATTTTGAACTTTCCTGGAGCCAGGCATGTCGTTGAGCTTTGCAAACTTTAGTAGCCTAAGAAGTAAGCGTTCCATCTGAAACTGGATACTTTCCAGAGGCAATGGAGACAGGTTATTTTTTTTTTTTTCCTGGAAGTAACCGATCCAATTCTGATTGGGGTGGTGGATAGTAAGGTGTTTGCTTCCTGGTTGTAGCCACAGCAGGAAGTGTTCTCAGAGCCAGCATCTCTGCTYTCTGCAAATCCAGCCTTTCAAGAGGATCTGCCATGGGATCCTTTTCACTTTTTTTCAGTAAAATTAACTGTTGTCAGTAGTAAGATTGGTTATTAAAACTCCTTTTTATAATAATCTGAAAACTGTAATGGCATTTTTAAAAGACCAGTCCCTGCAGTCTCATGCTCAGTGAGGGATTTGGGTAAGTAAAAGCAGTACTGTCCATCACTTTTTTTTACTATGTTTTAGAGAGCTACCTAGAGTAAGATTGGTGAAGCAGTTCTATTATATGGCAGATTTRAAGAAAAAGTAACACAGTGGTATCGATTTTAAGGCCAAAAGAGATCATCAGGTCAGCATCTCCCAGGTAACTTACCTCCTGAGCCAAACATGGCCTGGGTGCTATCTGTAGCCATAGCACAAATTTGCTTTTGTAATATTCTCACTGAAAATTTCATGAACAGCAAAGCTACTGCAGCCTTGTTCCTGAAGAATGTGTATGCACGTTTCATGTCCTCCTGCGTGGATCCTTTGATGTCTCATTCTGTGGTTTGTTCCTCTGTGGTGAATAAGAGATCCATGGGTTAAGAAGAGATCTGCGGGATTAAGGTCTGACTGGGTTTAATATCTTTGCTGATGGGGCTGGGCTGTTTATTATCTTTACTGATGGGCTGTTTAATATCTTCACTGATGATCTGGATGAGGGGACTGAGTCTACCCTTAGTAAATTCACAGACAACACCAAGTTGGGCAGGAGTGCTGTCTTGCAGGAGGGTAGGAAGGCYCTGCAGAGGGATCTGGACAGGCTGGATCAGTGAGCAGGTGCCGGTCCTACACTGTGGCCACAACAACCCCGTGTGGAGCTACATCTGGCACTAGTGAGCACACTCTGAGTACACTGTCCAGTTTGGAGTTCCCCACTACAAGAAAGACACTGAGGGGCTGGAGCAAGTTCAGAGAAGGACAAGAAAACTGGTGAAGGGGCTGGATCCCAAGTCTGATGAGGAGCAGCGGAGAGAGCTGGGCTTGTTTAGCCTGGAACAAAAGGAGACCTTATCAAGAGTCTTAAGGCAGGCCAGGGGAGGTTTAGGTTGGACATTAGGCAAACACTCTTTACAGAAAAAGTGAACAGATGTTGGAATTGACTACCATTCTCATACACAGGGAGGTGGTGGAGTCACCATCCCTGGAGCTATTTAAAGAAAGACTGGACATGGCACTTTGTGCCATGGTCTATTTGACAYGATGGTGTTCGCTCATATGGTGGACTCAGTGATCTCAGAGGCCTTTCCCAACCAAATTGATTCTCTGTGTGATTCTGTGATCCTCTCTCTTTTGTCTTTTTTCACAAATTATTTAAGCGTTTCATACTTAACCACCCCTACCTTTTGTTGAATTTTATTAAACTTTGCCACTTGGTTCAAGAATTTCTAAGAGGCAGTGGACAGACCCATGTCTATGTAGAGCACAAAGAAAAGTTTTATTTTCACAGGAAACTTGGAAATAAATTTAGAGTGAGGGGTGTGGTGATGTGGTAAGAGTATAGAGAAATGACTGATTTCATAATGTGGTTGGTCCCAAAAAGCACAGAAAGGTGCCTGTGTTCGATCTCCCACCTTGCCTGACCTCTGTAGTCCATTTCACAGAACTCTGCTAGACAAGAGTTGGCTTGTTTTATTTAGGAAAACACTGCATCATTTAAAATGATGAAAAAAAAAAAATAAAAATTACTGCTTCAGTTCATAATCAGTCTCAGCAATGTTTCACAGTTAAAATGTTACTTATTTTATTCCTAAATTGGTGTTATTTTTAGCTTTAACTTTTTGCTATTGATTCTTGCAATGCCTTTCTCTAAGTTAGACAACCCTTTGAGTCTGTCTTTCACACTGAGGGGTGTGTGTGCTGTAATTGGATCATTCGTGATTTCGTTTTTTGATAAATGAAGCACATTGAATTCTTTGGGCCCCTATCATAGGGCATTTTTTCTAGCCATCGTATTCTGGCTCCTTACTCTGTAATTGCAATCAGTGTGGTCAAAAACAATTTCTAAACTAATTGTCAGATTCTGGCTATTGCATACTTTCTACCTGGCACAGATCCTGCAGAAAGAGAGCAATATCCAGTATCCTATCTGCTTTGCATGATAAAAATGCATGATGAAGTAAGGATGGCAGCATCAACTMATTGTTGAATTTTGGTTGTTTTGTTTTTGTTTTTTTCCAATATGGCTGGGAAGACACTACTTCAATACAAGCTGTAGAACCAGCTAGTTTGAAGTTGCATTTTTATATTTCTATTTAGTTCTCCTTTTACAACTCTTGCATTCATTAGCTTTTGTAGAACCATGCTGTTCCTTTGAGATCATSAAATGCCCTGCTCACAGACAAGCACTGTGTTCATTCAGAAATGAATGAACTACATGTTTCCATTTTTCTGTCTATGAAGAACAATTTAAATTTATTATTGCTAGCTRTTTCTTTCTATGGTGTTGTGCTGAWTTTTTTTCTTATGTGAYTAGTRATCCTGATTGATTCGACTCCTTGCCCTGCACAGGGATAGCATCAAGGCTGCTCTGTTATGTTAACTTGCCTGGGAAGCTAGCACCACAAAAGATTCAAAACYGTAAGCAGAAAGAGCATGTATTTGACCAGATTATGCTGTTTTATAATCCCCTTTGAAGGAATAATTCATTTCTTTATTAATTACAATAATAAACAAATATGATTAAGTCTACAGCTTGTCTCAGTTTTATCTAGTGTGGTCATCCTCTTGTGAGTTCCTTGGGTAAATACTTGCATCAGTTTTGTTTGGTTGCCCGTATCTGATGCATGAGAGCATCATCTCACTGATTGCTGAAAACCTCTTGCTCACAGCAAGTTTGATGCAGACACAGTAAAATGCCTAATCCTCAGTCTCTGAGGGTAATCAGAAGAGTCAAGTTAACCATTTCACCTCATGACATTCATTATGCAGGGTGTACTGGTGTCCTTTTTTTGGAAACATTTTAACCTGAAGCACTCAGAGATTAGTGCTGGCAGCTCATTTTTTTCCTGTTCTGCTGCAAAGCAAAGTTAAACTTCAGTGGCTGCAGCTGTGCCTCTAGCTGGGTGATGAGCTGTATAGGTTTAAGACAAYACTACTGACAAAATGGATGGGTTGRRAATCAGATTATTCTGTTGTTACAGAACAGCCAGGCTAGAATGAAATGGCAGTGGTTCAAGCTCATGCTAGACAGACCATATGGTCCTTACAGTGAAATGAGGTGGTGTTGCATGTGTGTATTGCTAGGCATAAGGACAGCAGCTCCAGCTTTCAGAACTGCTGGCAGGAGTCCTACACAGAAGAAATGTTCTCTTCCTCTATCCCTTAAAAGTCAGTTAGGAGTGAAGCCAGTGTCCCTGCCTGTCTCATGCTAGAGCAAGATGTACTAGGAGAATATGCCTCTTACAAAGAAGTGGACGTCATTAATATGTTTCAACTATATATGCAAATAAGTTCTGAAATAATCAGCTAAAATCACCACCAAACTATCACTTCTGAAATACAGGACCTGAAAGGACCTCTTGAGTGATTGTCTTACCCTTCTTCTCCCAATAATTAAATGAATGCTGATTAATTTATCAAATTCAGTTTTGAGAGTTGTCATTGTTCCAGAGCTCTGATTCTCTCCTACCTTAATTTTCTAATTTTCACCACAAATTCTAGAYGTGCTTGGTGATGCCATTACCAGCATTTGAGATTTTTGAGAGAAATACCCAATTATTTTGTGTCTGGGAGAGGAGTTTAGGATAGTGTGTTTTGAGTAAAAAGGGCTGTTGAATACCTAGCTGTTAGCAACTTAGAGCTGCATAGTAGAAACAGTAGTTTTTCTAGTGTGGTTTTTTTTTTGAGTGAGCCAAATCGTCCTCAGGTAGAGGAAATAAAACCATAGCCTTCCAGGAAATCTGCTTCTAAAGGATTTTTCCCAGCTTTACAATTTGCATGGCCTTAATGAGTGACTGTAAACACCTGAACTGGTAGMTCTCCATGGGAGATTTTCACGAATCCCATTGTCTTTTATGTGGTGATCTTACTGAATCAGAACAGGGATAAAAACAAATAAGCCCTGYTGTGACTCAGGCATGGGTAAGCCAATGGCAAGGCAGTCATATGCTAAAGCAAATTGCTCAGACAGTGAGAAGTGTAGCTCTACACCCTTAATTACCACAGTCACCCTCCTATCTTTACACTCCCTCTTTCATCCTCTGGATCGCTCTGCTCTTTTCAGGTCATGGTGCTTTTAGTTCTGGTGCTGTGCTCTGCACACTGGGTAGCAGAATGAAGTGTGTGCACCTGTCAGAAGGCAAATCTCACAGGTTTGCTTTGGCTTTGCTTTCTGACTCCTGGCTCCTGGGTCTAGCTAGCTATTGATGTCATTTGCTAAAAAGCAGAAGGGATTGAGCCATTAGCAATAAAGCATTTCCTTCTGTTTTTGATTTTCCTTTCATGAAATGCTTTCATGCTCTTAAACAGAGCATTGTTTCTGCATCAGCCCTGCCTGAAATTGTGTGTTTATGCTGGCTGCCATCCAGGAAAGSAGTGAACAATTTAAACACCTCTCCATGCAGTGACATCTGAAAAAACTGGGAACTATTATGCAAGTCTGGAAAGTGTGAGGGGCATGTGGCTTCGTGGTTTTGTCAGTGATGCCAACAAATACAAGGGCAGTTTTCTTGCTGTGTATGAGGCAGAAATAGTAGGAAGCTCATAGAACCAGAAGAAACTAATGCTACCTCAAATTTTGTCACTGATGAATCTCCTAAGTGAGTWAGAGAAACACAGTGCTGCTAGAAGTAGGTTTGGGACTGTGAGAAATGGCATTGGTTGTGCAGTTTGACTTGCACAGTGTGGGGTTTTGAGGTCAGGTCTGCAGCTGGTATAAATCATGACAGTGAAAACAAATGTTAATGCAAATTTCACTTGTAATCTTTAATTCATTTTTTGTAAATCGTATGGCAACTGCAAAACCATTTGCCTTCATTAGCATGAGGCAAAAAATCCCAAACACTGAGATAATTAAAGCAAAAAACACACCCCCATCTTCAGATGAAGATGTAACTTAGATCCAGCTGCAAACCACTCAACCTTAGTGGAAAGTAGTTCAGAATTCTGTATCATGAGTACCAAACACGGCAGCAGCATTGGATTTAGAGCTAAGTGTCTTCTGCTTTTGCACAGSTGTAAATTTGGATCATATCCAAAGACAGCAGTGGGCTTGCACTGTTTCTGCACTGGTGTAAAGGAAGAGAATGATTGTCTGACCTGGAGTGTCTGGGTCTCTCCTACAGAATCACAATTCCCTCTCTAGGAAGGGATCTATGGTGCAGACTCCTGTTGACACAGCAATATCAGCCAGGGATATGAAAARGTGTCATCTCTGGCTGGTGGAGCCAGGCCAGAAAAATCTAATACCAATGGCATTATCCTAATGTAGCTGTTATATAGTTACAGGGTGACTTTCAGAAGGGCTGCAAATACAGTGGTTCTGCTACTCCTCAGTTGCATCCACACAAGGGATGCTCTGCTGGGTGCTTTGGCTGGAATGGTTACTCCAGCAAAATGTCCTGTTAGGATATATCGAAAACACATATTTTAAAACCTGCCTTCTTTAGCAGTTAATAGGCTTTAGCCAAATGGGGGATCTGAGCTTTTAGRTAAACTGGGGAAGATGGGTTAAAGCTGCCAAAACCAGCCTGTGTATCATGACACCTGTGAAGCAGTAATTACAATCCCCCCTTGCAAGCACAACATTTAAGAAAAATGTGTGGTTTGCTCGTAAGCAATTAGATTTGTTGGTTTGGGTTTTGTTGTTGCTGTTTTGTTTGGTTTGTTTTGTTGTTGTTGTTTTGTCTGGGCTTGTTTGTGGTGATTGTTGTGAAGACATACCAGAAGACATGATATTCCCTTGGTACAATACCAAGGGAAGTAGAAATGTTTTGCAGGGATTTTAAATCATAACACGATGTTTGGGTTTGAGTGATGAAGGGTAAGTAATACTKCATCTGATTTGGATATATGTGTTTATCCTTCAGCCTAACTCCCAGTGCTTTTGGAGCCCATCCATGAACCCGATCCCAAACSCACATCCCTCCCTGGGAACAGCAGATGCTGCACATCTGAAAGGGCTCTTTTCTCTCCCRTCTTTCTTATTTATGGAGCCTTTCTCCTGGTCAGGTGATCTTTTGCCTAGTTAAAAATAAATAGAGTTCAATAAATGCATAATAAATAGGGCTAATTATAATATTAAATAAGCAAGCTGCTATCTTACAGAAAAAACATTAGAAAGAAAATCTAACTTTTTCTAGTTATTTTCTTTATTTTAGCAACATGATTTGCAGTAATGCTTCCAGCACTGAGGTTCTTAGGGAGTCATAATTTTTCTGCTTTGTAATTTGCTGCAGTTTTGGATAATCAAGGCATTGTTGCCAATGGCAGAATGGGGAAAGTGGGACAAATTTGTTCATATGTGTACACTAGCACTTGCATTCATCTCTGCCTTGTATGCTCCTGGAAGGATTCACATCCCTCCCCTCCAAGTATATGGCCTCCATGTGTTTGGGATTTGTTACATTCCAGTCAGTAYAGCATAAATCCTTATTAGGTAGGTCATAATGATCCTTACTACTCATCTGGGCACACATTTGATAACTTTAGCCATTTGCTAGTCGAATTTGAAACTGACTTSTACTGAAAAATGTAATAAAGCAACCCTTGAATTTTTAATATCTCCTATTGCATAAGTTAGTTTAATTAGTTCTGCCCCTTCACACTGACTTGTTAAGACATCTCCCTTAATATGCTGCCAAATTAAGATATTCCAGGGAGAAATATCAGAAGGGAAGAAAAAAATCCTCTAGAGCCAAAGAGCAAGCAAAAGAAGTTTCTGTATGTGTGATCTGAAATGAAGCTGAGAACTARTGAAGTACCACCAGGAAAACTGCTGCCGTCAACACTGCTGGGAAGAGCTGTGGTGGAACATCTGGTTCTGGTAGGCAAATGCAGAAACCTTGAAGCTCTGTTGCTCTGCTACACATCTGGAACACTTAAACACATTTTTAATGACATGAATGCAAAATTATGGAAAATTAAGCTCAGCAGTTTGTTTCAGTGTAACACAGTAAATGATCCAAGGGCCTGAACCAGCAGTGTGACGAGCCTTCTCCAAGCTCACCCAGTAAAAGCAGACAAGAAAAGTGACCTTTTTCTCCTTGGACTCCTATAGATCATCCAGTGTATGTCTGAATATCTCACAGGCAAGCACACCAGCTAATGACATATAGGGTAAGCAGTAGCAGTAGCTCTCACTGGTCCAAAACTGTCATCTGTGTCATGTTTTTTAAAAAGAGTGTTCTCCAGAATTTCTACCACACATCTCTAAAGGAAGTAGCCTTTTTTGGGGATGAATTCTTCTTTTAGCCTTCAAGTTTTCTATTTGTTGTTACAGTGTCTCTTGTGAGAGCCAATTGAAGTGATTTTGAAATAATTTAGTATGGATCTGTGTGGTTTGGCACTCCACTGACATCCACTGTGGTTTGGCATCTCTTGTGCTTCTGGTCAGATTGGCACCGCTGATGGGTTTCACATGCCTATTGCAGGAGACAAACTGGCAGACTTCCAAAGAGCAAGGGAGATCTTTAAGCTCTTAAAAGACAAGCTCTGATTATGTCAGAATGAGCTTTGTACAAAATGTTAYAACTCCACATAATTATTAAGAAAAGGGCTTTTTTTTTTGTTTGCAAACTCAGACTTTCACCCGAATCTTACTGATTGGTCACTGTGGTTGTCATGCTGCATTTAGTGAGCCCTGCAGAAAAAAAAATGTAATTTTAACAGCTATTATGTGATTTGCCTGCATCACAAATACTCATTTCATTCATAATTTACTCTTAAACAACTCAAAATGCCTAAATGTACATGGTTGAATTTGTTTCTTTTCTGGCATGAGAAACTAACCAAGCAGCCCCTTGCTCCCAGATACAACTGATTAGGAAGATGCTCTTTACCCAGAGAGGGATGAGGCACTGGAACAGGTTGCCCAGAGGAGCCGTGGGGGCCCCATGTCTGGAAGTGTTCAATGCCAGGTTGAAGGGACCCTGAGCAAGGCTAGTGGGTGGCATCCCTGCTTATGGCAGGAGAGCTGGAACTAGATAAGGTCTCTTCCAACCCAACCCTTTCTATGATTTGTGGTAGTGAGCTTGAGAATTTAATCCTGCAATGGAGAGGAATGTTTTGATATCCAAGTGAGTTTTATTAATTCAAATAACTGTACAAGTGGCAGATCTCTTTATTTACTGCTGAAGTCTCTAAAATCTGATTTGCTCTCAGCCTAGTAAGTCCCCTTAGCACCAAACTTACTCCCTCCTGAAAATGTGAARTAAAGATCATGAATAACTAGCTACCTGGCACAGAGAAGTTTTATGTGAGGATGAGAAGATGAGACATTTTACTGCATCAAGCAAAAGAAGATACAGGATTTCAAACTCGTAGCAGGAAAAGCTTTTAAAAAAGGACTGCCAAAGCTTGATCTAATATGATGAAGAAACCTGATCAGCTCACCTGCAAGGGGAAAGCACCCTTAAATAAAGTCCAGGAGATTACTCCAATTCACTGACTTTGAAGGGAAAAGATCTGTCCAGATGTTTGAACTATTWTTGTAGCATTTGGGAATGTGTATTTTCTTAAAAGGTTTAGTGTTGTCCTGCATTACTCTGCCTGGAGAAACTCTGTCATTCTCATTAGCTTGAAAAATGCATAGTGCAAGCCAGAGGCAGGCATGGTATATCCACCTCTCTGAAAGGCACTGATGGTTCATTCATAATATTCTGTAACCCTGTTATAASAGCTCTTCTGGGTTTCTCCTTTTGGGGGCTATTCCTGGTGCATCCTAACTCACTTAACCASCTGCCGTATTTGAGAACATCCACTGTGGCTCTACAGGCTGAACGCGGGACCTACCTGGGAGATTCTTGTTAGCTTTTGTAAGTTTGCATTAATGAAACAATCTAGTTTTTCATGGTCACTCTAGCAGCCCCTCTTACAAATCCTGCCCTCAAAGTCACTGAGGGGGGCATGCCAGGCTTTGACCCAAGGTCATGGCAGTGGGATAGGCTGCATCAGAGTAGACCAATTTTCACACCACAGATTTGTGAGGCATCTGCTTTGGTGCTGCTGCCCTGGGTGAGAATGGGGGTGGACAGGAAGCCTGGGTAGAGGCATCTCTGAGATGTTGTTGGTCTGTGTCTGTCCTCATAAGAACAGGTGWTGTTCTTCCAAGGCAAAACAGGGCAGAAAAGATTCTGCAGTACAAGGCAACATCAGCCTGGTCTCAACTGCCCTTGGTTTTCCCAGCTCTCACATTTGGTAAAGTAGGACAGTTGTATGAACAGCCCTTCGCTGCATCTTCTTCTGATCTTAAGATTACTTTGTAAGTACTGCGCAGCAACCAGTTTACTTCCTGACCTGAAATGCGATATGAATTATCACCCTACAGTAGTGGGATTTAAACAATTGAGTTTCAAGGCCAGGCTTTCTGATCCAAAGCTCTTGCAGTGATACACATCTGCCTTTGCAGAGAGAAAACCCCAGAGATTAGAAACGGATGCAGCTTCACTCCTGCTCTCTCTCAAATTAGTTTCCTGCTCATGTTGCTTTGAAAATACTCTTACAAGGAGGTGCAGCATAAAGTAGTTGGTAGTTTTGTGTGTTTTGGACTCCACTTCCACTCAGTCCCTTTTTGCTTATTTGTGCTGAACTTGTAACAACATGTCTGGATAAGAAACAATTCCAGACAGAGTAAAAGGCTTTTAAGTGAGGTAAGTGTGTAAATACACCTGTCAGTGGCAGCAGAAAAGTGATGATGCCTCCATTGTCAGAGTGTTTGCCACTTTGAAGGGGCCTGTCTCCCTTTAGTACTACTCCTAACACATTTTGGGAGCCCCATACCAAGTAAAACATTTTCTATAAAGACAGTTGGTTTGCAGCCTGCAGTGRTCAGAACTGAGGCACATGATATTAAATCCCAAGCCCTGAAACAATGAGGATGTCCTCAAAATAAACCAGTCCTCTCCAGAGCTCWTTCTATCTTGCACACATAAGGCCAATACCGGACAGAATGCTAGAACTATGCTAAAGAATCAAATTGTTCAAGATCCTTAGTGTTATGCAGTGTATATGAAATTACACTTTTTCTTGTTTAAAAGTAATATTTTTTTGTAATATTTTTGCTCTTTGCTGTTACTTCTCTTTTAAAAAACTTTTTAAAAGTGGGAAGGGAATGTAGAGCTTGAATGYAGAGTTTGAAAATCAGGAATGGTAAAAGTGTTGTTTACTGAAATGTGGGGAATGAGTGCTCTGTTCTGGGCCAGTTTGTTTTGGCATCTGGGAGGATGCAAGTTCTCAGCTGGTTGCTAAGCATTATTTCATGGTCTTCAGATGTCTAATCCAGCATTTCCTTCTTTGAATCATACTTCTCACACTTGTTCTTGGTTCATCAACATTTTTACCTTTTCTCTCTGGAAGTTCAGCATTTTATTCAAGAATAAAAAGTACTTGATTTTCTTCTCTAGGAAAGAGAAAAAACCCAAACCCCAAACCTAAACCCAGCAATCTTTTGTGGAATTTTTATACTGRTATTTGACCTCAGCAAGAGACAACAGAAACCTTTTTGAGAGAAACAAAGATCGTCATTTAGAAAAACATGAAGTATGATCTGAAATTTTAGTTTCTGATTGTAAGTGGATTGGCAGCACATCAGCATAACCCAAGATTTAGCAAAAGCTTGAATTTTTTTACGGAACTGCAACCTCTAGGTAGCGGGTGTGTCTTTTGGTGCCAGGAAGGAACACGCTCTCAGAGGACTGAATTAACAGTCTCTTAAAAATCTCTTATTTTTCCATATACTGTTACTGGTCATACAATTAGCCAAGTTCTCTCTGCATTTCATTAGCTTTGCCCATGCATGCGTATATAAAGATTATGGCAATGGCCATTGAGCAGACAGTCTCTCAGGGCTCCATTGTGTTTGCATATGCATGCATAAGAATGTTGCTTTTTAATATAGAAAGGCTGCTGTTATGTGGTCTGTGATGATGTTTGTGTAAGCAAGGAAAGCTTCCTGGCTCGTCCTGTCTCCTGCTGCCAACAGCCCTGTCTCACCATTTGTCTGTACTGGGCGAAGGGGTTTGGCYTCCCACATCCAATACTCCTGTTTCTCATTATGGGATTTCTGTAYTAAAATATTATCTGCCAAGATTGTTGAAAAATAAATAAATTTTCTGCCCTTGCAATGTGTGTTATAGTTCAGTCATTTTCACTTATTGTTTTAATTCTATAGAAACAGGTGTTCAGGTTGGACAAAATGATAGACATCGGTGCGGCAAATAGTGTTTGCAAATAGGTATCAGTGTGACACCCAAACAAAGAAATTAAATTATTTTAAATTATTACTGCTGTGAAGACATCTTTTCTCTAGAGGGAAGAAGGCCAGGTTCTTGTGGATTAATCAGCACATGATCAAATAATTAAGAAGCCTGTTGGAGTGTATAGTGGGGAGGAAACATGATTAAAACCCTGTTGGGACTCCTAATGTTTTTTGTGTAGGAAAAGACAAAGGTGGTTTTTAAGAGTGTAAACCAGTAATTGAAAGCTAGGTAATATGTACATGCTTGCACATATATTAAAAACCTGTGTGGTGGAGAACGCAAGTGAGRGAGATAAACAGCAGAGTAAGAGGATGCTGAATAAAAAGTGCACAAATTCCCATGATCTGAATTTGCCTTGGCTGTSAGCTAATTGATACATACCTCCTGTTCTAGCTTAGAGACAGCTGTGGAGTGCTGGTGACCTTCCTTGTTTGTGTGATAGAGTGAGATGTTATCAGTAAAAATTAGATCAGTACTGCCTCCTTCAGCTCAGATTTTTTTCAAATTCCGGTTTATATACCCATCACAAGAGAGAAAAGCATTTTATTGACCTGTTCACCCTGAAGTCACTTCTAGATATCCTTGCTGACCAGCATGCCACTCTCTCCCAATTTTCCTCAGTTCCCACTTCCCTGTGGGGTATTTCTGTTTCTCCCCTGGGGAATCTTTTCATGCTGACTCCTCTGCAGGATCATGTGCTGATGCCTTCTGTAGTCAGTGTGCATCTGCTTGTTTAATCAAATGATTATCAAAGCAAACCCTCATCTCAATTGCAATTGCAGTGCTTCCTATAGCCAGTGGGGAAACATTAACTTCTGATCTGGCAGGTTTTGGGTACCATCTGCCCTGCCAGGCTGTCAAAAAGTGCAGCTCAGTAACCCAGCTGTAATTGTTTGAGAATATAGCATGGTTAAATACTAGCAGAACGTGATGGTTGCTTCTCCATCCTCAGTTACTGCTCTAAAGCAGCCTTCCAGGAGGTTTCCAGCTGACGTGGAAAAACCTTTCAGCCCAAAGTAAATACACCTACAAGTTGTGACTCTCCACACTTCCTCTAAGAGGCTCCACTGTTATGAAGACACTGCTTTTGGGGGGCAATGACCTGGTAAATCCTGGTCTCTGCCAAACAGTCCCAGGTAGTGGACAGGCAGATAAATGAGCTGACTGATAGTGCTTGACTGGCCAGACCTAAASTGTTGCTCTAAAAGTCAAAGTTGCCCTAACCATACAGCAGCTTCCTCTATCTGAAATTGAAGTTTTGAAAGCATTTAGGTTTGAAGAGCTCAGAAAATAAGGTTTTATCTGCCTGTTGAGAGCAGGGAGCGGGTGGCGGGGGGATCAACGAGTGTGATTATTTCTCTGCTTTTAGCTCGACTACTCCATGTCATGCATTATTCATGGCATCAGTGTATGGTACTGCTGACATTTGTCGTTGCAGGTTTCATTATATGCAAATGTGCAAGCCCCTTTCACAGACACTACACGAGGCTTTTTTTCATGATGTGAAAGAGTGAATGTATAATTAACAGTGCACCAGTGAAACCGGCATTTACTTGGCCTATCATAACAGGAATCTGTTCCTCTCTAATAACATTTTCAGTTCATCACACACACTGTATCTCCTTGCCGTATGAGTTATAACCTTGCCTTTCTTGAGTCAGATTTAAATGGCATTTTTTCCCCCCCTTATTGCTCTAGAAGAAGCCTGAACACTGTAGAATGTGGTAATTTAAGCTCCCCCTGTTTAGATATTGCTGGCCTCTGCTGGTGCATAAACATCGGGCTTTCATTAGCCATAAGCATGAGAATTTAGGTCTGAATGTGGTTATCCTRATATATCTCTGGAATATGTCCACTGAGACCCACAGTCTGACTGCAGATGTGGGCTTGTACCTGGGGCGATGGAGAGAACATGCCTTGGGAAATGAATCAAGGCAACTGGTGCTTTGTGAATATGGCCCTAGATTTATGTGTAAATATGAGAGGATTTTGGCTCCAGAGTACCGAATTGTACTCAGGGGATGGTGTTTTCATTGCATTTATTTTAAGAAAAATCTGCTGTTGAAGCAGGAGCAATTTAACTGTTATTATACTCATTTCTGTGGGACTCACTGAAATATTCCCTGCTGGAATATTATTCAGAGSCGGCTTATTCTGTATAAGGCTCTTCATCTATTTTAAGTTTCTTTCATCTGCTAAAGAAATCATTGTAACAAGCACTTTCTGTATGTCAGAGTTCACCCAAACTTTGAAACTAACAAAAGAATATTGCCCTTTTCCCTGTCCCCTTTTCTTTAGGTCCATGTTCACCCTTCCTACACAGTGCTCAAATAAATAGTTTCTGTTTGCAGCTCTTTGCTGGAGCAGCAGGGGAATAGAGAAAAAATTATTTATTCARGTTGTCATTACTTCAGCATGGGGGAAAAAAACACCACAGTGCTGTGCCTGAGAATCTTTCTGGGACCACTCAATCTGCTTCAGGGACTGAAATGAGGACCAAGCCAGCCCATGAGGGGAACAGACATGCTTTGCAGGAGCTTTTCCTCCCTTCAGTCTGTTGTTTCTGCAAGCTCAGCAGTAAAGGGACTCAGAACTGATAAATTTAAATGTATGTTTTTTAAAACATTCAATGTATACTGTCTTAAATGTGCCAGAAGGCAAAGCTTCCCCAGAATATTTGAAGAAGTTTTTCAAAACCTTTTTTTCTTCCTTTCTCAGTTGGAGCTCTTTGGTTTTCACCAAAAAGGAATTTTTTCAATAAAAACTAAAGTGTTTTATTCAAAAGTCTTTACACCAGAAAATCTTTTTGTTTGTTAAATGAAAAATAAGCTATTTTACTTCAGAAACCCCATTCTTGACTTGTTTAAAGTCTCCATGGAAATAATTTMGGGATTTTTTTTGTTGGGTTTATTTTCAATGGCTAAACTAATAAAACACAGTAGACTCTTAGGAATATTCTATTGTTGTTAAAATATCTTACTAAATGAAGCCTTCCCTGATCTGTGATTTCATCTCATTGCCTCTGCACACAGTAACCTCAGCAGTGCTSAAAAGCCTTTCACTGTAGCAAAACCAGATTGAACCCTGCTGTAACTCCTGCAGCGCAGCGGGCAAATTCGCCCTCTGAAATCTCCAAGGCAATTTAGCAAATCTTATTTGCAGAAGGGATCAGATGAGAAATTGTTGCTGTTCTGTTTAATCTCATYCAGTTTTCCAGTTGAGATGGGACTGTTTATCCCCTGTTCTTCAGCAGAATTTTCAATGCATTGTGGAGTTCAGGCATGTGAAGGTCACRCACACCCCACCTCAGCTGTGTTTTTTGCTGCTGAAAGGAAGAACTTCTCAAAAAAGGCACGATTACTACTACTCTTATTTATGTCCTGAAAGAGCTGCCATTATGTAGTAAATTACAGTGTTTATATRTGGGTTTGGGACCTTGAAAAAAAATAGAGAGTTTTCTTAATCCTGTTTGTCAGAGGCTAAGATTAAGTGTAGATGATCCACTAAAAGAAAAATGGAAAGAGTGTCTGGATTTGATTCTAGCCTGACWGAAGTGCTAAGCTAAGGATGGAGCTGTTCACTCTTAAAGGCAAGGCAGGGATTCTCCTGGAAAACATTATAGTTATTGATGAATTCTGTAGAGATCCTTAACATATGAAAATATAGCATGCACAACATTCTGAGAGATATAAACGAAGTCAGGCAGAATTCCTAGACATTTCTGGCACTGCTGCACAGAGAAGCCTTTGTGATGTTGTGAATAAAAAGTATTTAACCTCTGGCAGAAGCAGTTTGTGAGTACCATACATTTCAGGGCAGACAAAGGCTCTACAATGTGGCAAAGGGAGAAAATGTGACATTCCAGCCATCCTAACCCCAGATATTCTCCAACCTCAGAAATTCTCCAGGGACTGGGCAGTGCATCTGGGACTTCTGAAACACCTTTTKCAATGTAGCCTGAAATTTAAAACCCAGCACTGTTTAGATGTCTCTGAGCTATTGCAAACTGCTTAAGCTGATGTGAAAGAAGCCTGCTAAGATTAGTCCTAGTACACACTGGGTTTTGCCATATCTGGCTGTAGTGGAAATTATCTGCAAAAATTTATAGCGTGTGTCTCAAGGTTCAAATCTTTCTGACAAGTAGGAAGAGCCTGGATGGTTTAATGAAGCTTCAAATGTGACAAGAGTGTTTTGAGCTTTAAAGCTGGTTGGATCAGCTGTAGAGGGACAGAAGTCTTCTGCTCAAAGCATTTGACAAATGATGCAGAGAAAGGTACATGAGTAGGTGTTTCTTAAGATATTACAACCTAAATTCATCCACCTTTGACAGAAAAGGTGTTGCTTGCTTATAGCTGAGATTGTTAAAGCCTTACAGTCAACAAATGCTGAAATGCAACTTATTTTGTTGCCTCTGGAAGTSATCACTGTGAGAAGTCACAGTGATCAGCAATATGTAGCCTTGCTCCCAGSAGGAAGGGGAAATACTGTTTCTGCTTTGAAAAATCGAAGGGTTGACTTCAAAACAACTTGTTGTACATCTATTGCTGTGCAGGAGTGAGAACTTGTCTACCACATGCTCTGTAAAAAGCCCCAGATGAATTTCCTGAGATGCTCTAAAAATTTCTTTCTTTCCAAGAAAAATCTAGTASTTAATAAAAGTGGAGCAATACAGACAGGCCATAGACTGCTGCCAAATACCTCCCTCTTCCACCCTGGGAGAGGAGCAAAAGGGCAAAAGAGAATTAAAATCCATGCCAATCTATCAGCCGGTCCTGGAGTACTGCTGCTCCAAACATAGTGCTCTCACCACCATTTCTGCTCTGCCTTTGCTGTCTTTTTCTGCCATGTGTAGAAATAGACCCTTACTTACTCTGAGGTATTGGGAAATAGTTGTATGAAGCAAATTGTAGTGATAATGTGCTGCTTTGATATCTATAACCTTTGAAAGGGGACTTTCTTCTCAAAAATTAYATGATGTTCTGCTCTGTGCCCCAGATTTCCCTACCCTAAACGCCAAGCTAAAACTCCCCAAACAAAATCAAGTTCATAAATAAACGTTCCTTTTCTTGAAATGCCAGGCCAAGCACAGCTCCTATTCCAYGAAGACCACTGCTGACATTCTTTAGTGGGCAGTGACATGATTTGAATGTCTTAGAATGTGTTTTTCTATTCAATTCTCTTTTTTTCTTCTTCTGAGGTCTCATTATCTGTGGCTCTGGTCTTGCTCATCTGCATTCAATTTATTTTGTGGTTTTGAGAACTGCAGTAGTTAATGATGAAAGCTGGGAAGGTTGATAATTAGTTACAAATCTTTTCAGTGAATTCCTCAGGAAGGAGCTCAGTGCTTGAGAAAGGTCAGCAAACAGRTCCAGAACTCAAAATCTCTTGAATRTTGTATAAKAAACTMTACCAGGACAGTACTSCCTTTATTTTAGTGAGGTAGGTACTCCTTTGCTTGTGCCTGACTTGACAAAACTTGACAAAACACAGAGCCTGGTGCACCTGGCTGCTGTTCTTGKCTCCACCAGTGAGCTTCTGGCCAGCTGCTACACCAGTCCATGCCTTGTTCTCCTCTGAAGAATGGGAATGGTGCTGCCAGCCATCATGGCGTGCCTTTGGAAAGTGCTGTGAAGAGAAAGGGAGAGCAGCCAGATGGTTATTCGAGAAATATATGGTGAAATAGCCTTTCAATGATTGGATAATGTTAAAATTTTTCTAGTGTGCTTCGGCGTAAAACTCAATTAGCTAGCAGCCAGAGCCCTGCAAGGCAGGACTGCTTCTGAGTACTGCTATTAATTATGTATTATCATTTATTAATAATTGATATTGCTTTTTTAGACAGGCAAAAGGGCTTGGAGCTAGTTTAATGTGCCAAAGAAAACGATCCCTCCGTTGAGGGGTTGAAATTGGCAGGAATTGCACTGGGGATTAGCACGAATGCAGTCCCACAGTTTGTTGTTGTTTCTCACATTAAAGCTATTGTGGGGCAGGAAGGGAGGGAAGGGGAAACAGCCACAGCTGGAATTTTCCCTTCTGCTGCCTCCTTCTCGCTGCCAAACTGCAAAGCTCTTTAGAGGAGGCACAGTTGCTGCAGGAGGAAGTGCTGGGTGCAGCAGCATCCCCAAGGGTGCTCTGTGAGGGTGAATTTCAACATCTGCAACAGCAGTAGCTGAGTTGGGATACCAGCCTTTTCACTCGTGTACACGTGAGCATTGATTCTTTTTGACTGGCCTTTTAGGGCTGGAGGAGAACCCAACCTAAAATCCCGTTTACAAGCTCTGTCCACTCTTAGTCTCCTAGGGGCTGTATGGAGAGAGCCTGTGTCACAGGCATTGTGGAAGCGATGCCTYTGAGTTCATTGTGGCTCGGCTCCATTTCTACACTGGTTTCAGCAGCCAGCAGAACTGCTGAGGGGYTGAGCTATAGAAGAACCTAGATTGYTGTAGTAATTTGTGTTTTTAATGCTGAGAATGGGAGTTAAATCCAGAGATGTTCTTGTTGCCTCTTTCTAACAAGGATTCAATAGCATCCAAGGATTCAGTAGCATGCAGGGATTCTATGGAATCTCACTCAGGCACAGAATTCAACTCCCCCCTCCCCCCAGTGGTTTCTCATGACCTCTTGTTTTGGATGGCATCTCTTCGCCATGTTTTGGTTTAAGTTACCTGTTGCCTTTCAAGAAACTTAATGGATTTATGGAACTATCCAATGCATGACAACTCTTAAAGCCCCTGTACTTCTTCCTCTTCAAGGTTCAATKATTGTTAACAACAGAATACTGGAAGAGGTCACTCCAGACTTCACTAATCACATATATCAAATATTCAACATCCTTTCTTCCTGGAAGGAACTGACAAGAGCGTCCTTCAAGTTAGATTGGATAAATAATGAGAACATTACTTCTATTTTTCATGAGTCAATATAATAATGTGTCAAAAGATAAATATGTTCTCTATAAAAATTTTATTGCTTGTGCTACAGGGAATTACTTCACTAATAATAATATTTAACAGATGTATATGCTATTTTMTAATTGCATGAAGTGAGATAAAATGGCAGTGCAGTGAAAACAGTTTTTCAGGGCTAAAAAAGCTGTGCCATAAGAAGATCCAAAGAGACAACATTATAATGAGACATCAATTAATGCATGTGCCACTACCAGAGAGGGGATTGGAGGCAGAAAACATGTTTTACRAAAGGCAGCTAAAGGCTTACAGAGTCTGAGTTCCAAGCAGAACCTGAAGAAGCCAGCCTAGATGGCAGGTGATATTTCTGGTTGTATCCTTTCATGGAGATACAGAGGTGGTTTTATGTGTTGTCACAAGGCTTTGTTACTCAGGAGAAAACTCCCACGCTACACAAAAGCATTTTGTGACACCAAAAGGGTGGTCCTGCAGCCCTTATGGTTTATGCTGTAATAGCTTCAGCMAGCCTGCAACACTTTCCCTCTGAGAAMCACTCTGGTATCTCTTGAGGAAAAGCATCATGATATATTGTTCACAAACCCAAAAAATGACAATTGTTGCCAAAGGTGAAGGTGTATTTCTTGTGTTTATCTATCCTAGCTAATGATTTTTGAGGGAGATAGCTGGGAGAGAGAACAAAAAAATCAACCAAACAGAAAATACAGGGTGTATTTTTAAATGTTTGTGGCTTTCCAGATTTGGATTTAGCACTCAAATAAAAATTTTTCTTTYATTTCTGTRTTTTAATTTTTTTTTAATTAATAAAAGSCCTGTAGATTTTGCTCTAATTGGCAGCCGCAAATAACTGAGCAAGAAAAAAACTTAAACCGAATAGAGAGTTGCAATAGGGAGCCAAAACTGTGGGTGGGCCTTCCACAGAGCTAAAGAAATGAAGGAAAAAAATGAGAAAGGGAAAGTCAGCTCCCTCTGAGGGATTTCCCTCCAAAAAGCTTTTATGAGATGGGAATTCAGCTACCAGCAGTTGAGGCGGCAATAATTGGAATGACAAACATGCTGCAAAAAAATCTGTATCTCTACTAGCACAGCATTGCTTTCTTTGTGCTGGATGCTTGAGAGATTGGATTCTGTTGTGTTATTTTTTGTGGGCAGTGGGTTTTGTCCACCTGATGTGCCAGAATTTGCAACTAATTTTAGAGTAGTGAGGTTCATGTTGATGCGGTGCCTGTCAGTGCCTGCCTGGGATGGCCTTGGCTCTTAGGGCTCTTGGTTCACTGGTCTCTGATAAAATCAAACAAATAAAAGGGTTCAGCTGAACTCATCCAAAATAAGAAGCTCTTCAGAGAGGCTTTTGATTAGTAGTTACTTGGATTATGGCTGCTTCAATTATTACTGTGGTTTTACTCTCCTAGTTTCCTGTCTATGATAGCTATGCTTTTAAAAGCAGATACGATGAGTCTTTTAGATGTCATATTACATGTCAGAGATTTTAAGACTGGAGAAGCAACAAGGACCAATAAAAGTGYGGTTTTATTGCTTAAGCACTGAGTGAGGGGTTTGATCAGATCTACATCACATGGGCCTTTCTTTTATAACAGGTATGAGTGCAGTGGCGTGTGTTACAATCGGGTTGTATCCCAAAGACCAGGACGCATCCTCCAATATTTTTGCAGTGTAGTTTGCACCATTCTTAGGAATGACCAAATGCTGAAATAGCTTCTKTTAGTGTAATAGTTTATGTATGAGTCTCTGACAGATATATGACTTAAAGCTGGGCTTTTCCTGCTCTAGCTGTGCTTCTAAATAAACATCTTGAAGGTGCTGAGTTGCTTAGGGGACCTCCTGCACTTTATGTGAACTGGTGGCATTCAGCTGAACTGACAGCATTAGAGGAATTCTGAAACCATGTTTGTGTGAGTTTCCTTAGTGCTGATCTTTTCTAACACATGCAGATTTTAAAATCTTGACTCATATTATTTTTCCCCAAGCGTTAATTGCTTCCTTGTGAAAATCTCAGAAYAAAATGTACTCCCTACATTGTCACTGGAGAAAAGCAGAATACACATTTCTTGATGTACCTTTCTTTTCTCTTTCTTTGTTACTGATGGTGTCATTCTGTTCATTTTCTTCACTGGTCACCAATACAGGTGTATGAGGAAGTAGTAATGACCCCTCCTCAAAGCTACCTTAGAAAATCTGGGCACTTAATAAACCCATGAACTGACAATCAGAAGGCACATTTGTGGAGTGGCTGTGGGCACACACAACCCAAGGATCTGGCCACCTATGCGAGACAGCTCACCTCCAGAACAAGCTTGTCACAGGTGAAACCCCTTCCCCTCTTGGGAAGGGTCCACTGGACCATTCTAACTGCAGGATGCTGTCAGGTGATGGTTTAGGGACAGTACAGCTGAARTTTGTGACAGAGGATGTTCAGGAAGTTCACTGGAGAAGAGAAGGGTATTGGAGCATGGGAAAATGCTTTTGGACCTGGTTGGTCAATGAGGCCTGATTGATTAGTGTTAGCATTAGCATGTACTAATGCTTTCTTCCACATGGCAACCACATCGCATCTGGCAAGAGAAGTTGGAAAAGCTCATTTCTAACTCTGTCTCAAGAGCAGATCTGTTGCTTGATCCTAATCAAGGTAGCTGTCACTGTACCTCTGGCTGAAAACATGGGGAAAAGTACATTTTTTAAATAACTTCTAAGCATATTAATGCTACTGCCATTACTGTGATTAGAGCAGCTCGTGGGTCTGCACAATCTGGCTGTAGCCATTACTGCTGCTGCAGATAAAGAMTATTGTAATTTCAATGTCACCTCATGGGCAGGAAGCCAGTTTGTTAATTCTCAGAAGTTTGAGTACTCTTCCCATTATATCAACATACGCCAACGTTAGTAGTGGTTGTAAAATTATGCAGCCTTAAAAAAAAAAATTCCACACACATGCCAGTTCTATTATAGACCCCATCTGTGCATCTACTGGTTCAAAAYGGAAAAAAATCCCTTGCCTAGCATGTTGATCAACTAATTATTATAAACTACATCTCRCAGTAACATTCTGTTTCAATGGTGTACAGCTGTTTCTATTGCTCTGTTTCTTTCGCCTGTTTCTATCTTTTCCCAGTCATCTTTCTTAGTGCTTTGTAGTTAGCGGAAGAATTGATGAAGTCTTTAAAATATTTGATCTGTAGTCTTGATCAAAACTAGTGCACTCAGTCTTTCAAATGAACTCAGTGAACTTCAGATCAGTATCTAATCATAAAAGCCAAAGAGCACCAAAACATACCCTCTGCTTTTACCCCCACAAYGCTACAGAATTTTTGCCTTCTTTGTGTCTTCTTTTCAAGGCCCGCAGGGATTTAAATCGGCTTCTCAGGCTGTCCTGTGGCATGACAGGATCAGCTGGGTGCTTCAGTAGCATCAGAGCTCCCATTCCTGTTGGGTCAGGTCAGGGTTCCATGAGCTGTTTTGCTCTGCAGCCAGMCTTGCTCCATCTCTGCCAGCTTTGCCCTTCTCCTTTCCAGGCTCCCCACTCGGGGACTTGTGGAATCCCACCAGTCACTAACACAGTGACTGGTGGAATCCCACCCTAAGTGGGCTTGGGGAGCCAATATGGGTTATAACACCTTGTTTCCCAACTCCTCCCCAAATTTCCGTGCTCCTTTTTAAGCTGAACTCTTCCCCTTACTGGTTTTACAGTTTGTCCGTGCAAAGGGAGATACAGGCAGAGCTGAAGACAGAGTGGGGTGAGGAGCAGGGCAGACAGGAGAGCTATATGCAGGATGTTTTCTCCTGACCAGTCAATGCAGAAGCCAAGGAAATGGAGTTCAGCCAAAAGACTAAATTGTGAGGCTCAGGGTTCAGCTTTTACTCTGAGTATTTCCACTGAATTTGCTGCTGCTGCTGYGCTGGGGAGTAAGTGTGAGCACAGTCTATCTCCATCAGCCCCCAGCTCCAAGGCAGGCCCATCTGGTGGYGGATCTCTTTCAAACTTGATATAAATTTGGATGAAATTCTGCTTTTACCCAAAAATCATTCAGTACTTCCAGAGCTGAATATTCAGTTGACTCTGAACTAGGCAACATTACAGCTATGTTTATTTTAGCTGTTTGTCTTTGCAAATCAGCCCAGACTGAAGGCAGAGAAAGATCTGCATGAAYGATTGCAAACAAAAAACTGCTGATTTCCCCAAACTCTAGTTAATTGACTATCCACCAACTCTAGGGAAAACAGATGGAAACTGGTCAGAAAAATATTTTTTAAAATAAAATCCTTTACACACCAACAAAAAACCTGCAACACAAATCTGTAGCAATGTCTGTCTTTTGTGGTTTTTAGTATTCAGTCAGAGTGTAGTGAGTAGAGCAGGGCAYACATGACCCTTGGACCTCACTTCATGCTGGCTGAGAGCCACCCAATTGTGGTGCATTATAAACATTGCCTCCTCTYCCCTGGCACTGACAGGTTTTCCCACGGTGGGAAACACCAGCAGCACCAAAAGCTTTTTGAGGAATTCTCAGAGAAAGAAAATGTATCTGAAAACTTGAGTCCACATGGCAAGCCAAGAAAAGGCCTCTACAACAAGTCATCTAGAAAAGATAGAAAACCCTTGGTCTGAGGAGGAAGCTCTTTGCCCTGAGTGTCAAAGTCTATCTATCTCTGAAGAAATATCTGTGGAGTCTACGAATATGTCCATGGGATCTTTTCCCAAATRTCATATTATTACAGTTTGTATTCCAATTTTATTGCAGTATACAAACTAAATCRAAGATCTAAGGCTCTGTTCCCTGTTGGTCTCAGCTGCTCACGTAAGAGGGATGAGGAGAGAACGTGGGARTATCCCCATTTGCACTTCTGTTTGAAGGCTGTGTTGTGCAGTCCAGACAAAGGGCAAGATTAGTCTGCTTGAAAGACATCATATATTGAAGATAATCTTTGGGCCATGGCTGGTCTTGAGGGAGGGATGTGAAGCCTCTGTCAGTGCCTGAGGAAGAGAGAGATGCTTTGTGTTCCATTGGAGACCGACCCTTACCTTCATCTGCTGGCCCTGATCTCCAGGCTGGTGATGCAATACACTTTTCTGTTTGACTGCTGGAAGAAAAAAAAACCAGTTTTATAAAGTGATCATGCTGGGGATGTAACTATTTTTGAATTTAGTAAGAAAAATTGTTAAATTGGTGGGATACTATTTTTCAAACTCCTGCTTTCTCAGTTTCAAGTAAGAGTTTGCCCTGTAAAGTGAGGTTTCTGAGCAAGCGCTTCAGCCTAATGTTTCTTTTTTTCCAAGACAAAAGGTATTTCAGATGCCCCAGGGGCCAGAGAACATTGTCTTCACTTGTCCTTGTATGTCATAGCTTACAGAAAACTTCCCTTCAAATTAAAGATGTGAGAGCAAACATCAAAAACCATGACTACCCTATGTGCCTCAGGAAGAGAACATGAGACATCAGGGGACATCTCTTTGATTAGTTTTTTCCCAAGTTTTAAATCACTCCACAGTTTACAATTGCAGGGGTATTCCTGCAATGACTGAAAATATATTAAGATACTTCCTCTATGAAAATAGCAATATTTTCTCCCCACCCTTTCCAAGTAGACTCAGATCTTCTCTCCTTTTGTTCYGTGAGCACTTGTAGCTGTCCTAGCTTTCACAGGGAGCTTTTCTTCCTCCAAGTGTCTTAAGATATTTGTCTATTTCAGCTTCAAATATGTGAGCTTCATACAGCTTCACCATCCAGGAGGTGTGCATAGCAAATGCTTGCCACCCTAGACAATGATTAGAAATTCGATAGCTGAATCTTCAGCAACAGACGGTGGTTTGTATGGAAACGAGAGGCATTACATGGTCCACTAAGACRCCAGTCACCCAGGAAGTACACCACCTTACTTCATGCATCATTTTTTTTCTACCTCAGGCCTTGCTGTTATCACTCATTACATCTTTTTTAAAYCYTACAGGTCATTGCATGAGTCACGCYTGGGTTGAGGCCTCCYTTCTTGAAGGAGGATGCTGTTTMATCATGGCTGAAGCCAATCCAAATCCAGCTGGCTGTCAGTTCTTGCTTGTTCCTGCCCCAGCAACTTTGGTTGTCAGGCAGTGGAGTTATTCAAGAAATTGATCTGTCCAAAAGTAAAAAAGTAAAAAATTAATTTTAATCTCCTTGAAGTGGCTTATTTTCCAGTTGCTRCACTACTTATTGCTGGCACAAATTAAAAGGTAGGGAGACAGTCTTCAGAGACAGAAAACCTGGGTGATTCAGCAGCCTGCAATATGCTTAAGGTCAGTCAGACACAGCCAGAGTGGTKCCATGTTTGCTGTTGGATAGGGATYTTTCAAGAGTTGTGGACAGAGAATTTCTTTCTGAATGATGGTAAAGAAGCAGAATTAAATGTGGGGGAGCATAATTAAATGTTGTTATCCTTGGCTCCACCARTGAGAGCTGTAGGAATGTTGTGGAGGTCTTCTGAAGAATGAAAGCATAGAATCACAAAATCATAAAATGGTTTGGGTTGGAAGAGACCTTAACGATTATCGAGGAGGGGGGTGGGGGGGATGGAGGGCAGTGACACACACCTTCCACTAGACTAGGTTGCTCAAAGAAGCCCCCTCCAGCCTGGCTTTGAGCACTTTCAGGTATGGTGGCATCCACAACTKCTCTGTACAACCTGCTCCAGGGTATCACCACCCTTAAAGCAAAGATTTTCTTCCTAATATCTAGTCTGAACCAATCCTCTGTCAATGTTAAGTTATCACCCCATGTTCTATCACTCCATGCCCTTGCAAAAAGTCCCTCTCCAGCTCTCTTGCAGGAYCTCTTCCATACTGGAAGGCTGCCCTATTGTTTGTCCAGAACCTTTTCTTCTCCAGGCTGAAAAACCCCAACTCTCTCAGCCTCTCTCCACTGTCCTACCTTCAATGTGAGTGATGTTCTGTTTGCAAACTTCAGAGCAGAAATAGCCAGCCTAGGGATGCAAGTTCTGGTATTTCGGTCTACTCTGGGAGAGCTGAGACCATTCTACTCACTTTTCTAACTTCCTGAGCAAGCATGGTGTACTGGGGAGCTGGCAGCACAGGCAGCAGCTTGCTGTGAGACAAACAGGCAGGAGAGCAGCTGGGGCTTGCTGACTCAGCTCTAGCAGCTCCAGTGCTTCCTCACATCCTGCTGCTTTGCATCCTCCGCGCTGGTGTCACAGCTCTCAATCACAGGCGTGTCACCTCCTGCAGTCATGAAAGGCACAGACACACACACAGATACAGATGCACACGTGTACCCGGCCGCACACACGCAGGGCTGCGGTGGCCACAGCAGCAAGTGGCCCCTGGCAGCTGCACAGCAGCAGTGCCCTTATGGCTCGCACAGCTGCTCTGCTGCCAAGCAGGAATGTCCCCTGTGCTGCCACGGCAGATGTCAGACACGGCAGTTTAGGGGACAGGGTGCCACCGCAGCCCCAGCCAGAAGGTCGYGAATGAAAGGGCACAAAGCAAAGCCGCATCTGTTCTGGGACAAAGGACATCTGTCCCTGGCCCAAGCAGCTTTCTGGCATGATTTCACAAGGACAAAGGCTCAGGTTGACTGATACAAGGCTGGTACTCAATAAAACAAGCCATAAGGTCTTAGCCTGTCCAAATGTGTGCTGACAGTGAAACGGCACTGTGGCAGGAGTGAAGTTTTATTCTTCCGTCTAAGGAAGTGCGTAGCACAAGATGAGGATCATCCTCTGCACTGCCTTTAATCACACATCTGCCCATGTGTTAGGATCTTTTTGCGCTGTTTAAAACCCTGACTACCATCAGATTATAGACAACAGATGTTCTATTCAAGTAGTTTTGCGTGCGACATACTCAAAGCAGGAAAAGTTCTTTTGCTTCTTTAGAATCTGGGTTCATCGATTCCTTTCTCCAGGTTGTTAAATTTTACTTATGAAAACAACTTATTTATTGAAAGGCTGCAAACCACAGATGCGCATCTGCCTTCTGCATGAATGTGAGTCTTTCATGAGAAAATGTTTTAGAAAGGACAAACCTCAATAAAATATTTGGGAAAAAAGATGACCATAGAAAATTCTAATTATTAACTTGCTTAGTATTGTTGTTAAAAAATATGCTGTACCTCCTTCCCTTGTCTGCTGGTGCCAGGTGTGGCTGTAATGCTTTTTAGCTGGGGAGAATCACAGCAGAAAATTTTGTAGTTGTGTGTGTGCACATGTGCACACCAGTAAAATGCCRTGGAGATTTAGTAGAACAATATCACAAAACCAGAACAACCTCGGATTGCATAAACAAGATGAGTCTATTCAGTTGTTATATACTGAAAAACAGAAGCAAATGACCATTAGCATTTTATGAGCTTATAACTTTTCCCTGTGCATTCCCTTTTATGTTCAGCCCAAGCTGCTGCATGCCTGTCTGTGAGGGTGTGGGGAGCAGCCAGCAAAATCCTCACAACTGGGCTGCTGCACAAGTACACAAATGCATGAGAACTCTGAAATACATTTAGACATTTAAGAAAACCCCAAATCTATGGAAACTTTTTACATGGTACTTCTTAGTTATAAGCTGGCTCCACTGTGCTTGCCCTTGCTTGATAGTGTTAAGGCAGAACAACACTGAAAAGTTTTATCCTGGTTTATAAAGCTCTGGTGGAGATGTGTACTCACTGTCCTGCAGGTAAAAGCCTCTGACTTTGCATCTCATAGTAAGAGTTGTTGAAACTGTTGGCTTTGCCTGGCTGTTAAGAAGCTGATTTTCCTACTGCATCTTTGAAGAAAAAAGAAAATAGAGCGTATTCCAGAGAATAAAGACCAGAGATTTATACCCTTACTCTGCTCATTGAGTGGGAAATATGACTGAGAAAAAAAGGAAGAATTTCAGAACTGTAGCATTCTGCTAGATGATTTGAAACTTAACACCTGCTGCGGCATCTGCTACGTCTGCAATTTTAATTGAGAAGTGTGAGGCCTAAAATTCACACCAGGATTGAGATGAAGTCTGTATATCACAAAATACAGAGGTAAAGTAAAGAAGSTAGAAATCATTCTTGTGTATACCGGGGTATCCAGGTAGAATTTCAAATGTCTAGTGATTGAATAAGAAACTACAATGATGGAATGGTTAAAAAAAGATCTCATTTTCAACTGATAATTTAAGATKATTTTCTGCAGAATAATTTGTGACATACTGCTTTGATGACTTTTGAAAGCAGAAGAGTTTTCCCAGTTCCTGGCCACCTCTGGCTAGAGGGATGGCCGCAGCTAGCACATGCTGAGCTCAGGGGAATGCAGACCCTCCTCTGGATCATCGGTTTTCATCTGAACCCACTACCACCGGCAAAGGACCAACTCCTTGAATGTTTTTACTGGCTCCTGCTTGGGAAGCTGCTCTTGAATTTAATTCAAGGCCTCCACAGATGTCARTGTGCTCCATCAGCAGGTGAGATAAAGAAATCAGTCTGGGCATAAAGCCATCAGTTTTGTCCTAAAGCGTCTTGTTAGAAGTCTGGGGGCCTGGGAAGAAAGTTTAAAACATCTAAGGATACTCTTGAAGCTAGTGCCCCCTTCATCACCATCAATCTCAATTTTGTTCCGTTCTTCAGTAGTTGTAATGATAAATCAGATCAGGGAACTTATTTGTGTTAAAAATAACCTGATTTAAAACCTGGAGCAAAGTTAAACCAGCTGAGATTTGTTCAAACAAGCGTTTCTAATCAGTGAGTGTCCTGGCACCACTGAAGGAGGGGTGAAGTAGTGGAATTGAATARCTGTGAAGGGTACAGGAGCTGGTGGGGGCTCAAATGAGTGCTGCCACTAAAAAAGACGTGCAGGAGCCATGGTCTGGGTGAATCGCAGATGTAATGTACAGGGCAAAGGCAAGCAAAGAAAGATATTCTTGAATTGCCATTAATTAGGAAATGTGGTGATGGGCCTCAAGCTTCTGCTACAGACCTGAGGAAATTAATTTGCTGGAGATTTTCCATTCCCCAAATTCCTCAAACACTCCAGTAGTTATATATAGCCAAAGGTTTTGGAAGGCTGCCATTTTGAGGAAAAGGACATTACTTGGCACATACTGCTTCTATGACTGGCACTCACAGAAGCTGTAATAAAACACGAAGTTGAAGAGATGTAGCATTTGGAGGTAAAAAAATTCTTCAAGGAATCATCACTATCAAGTGTTCACTCAAAAGGATGAATATATGTTTATTTTGTTAGCAGAATAAGAAAAACTGGACTTGATTTTTTCTGTTTTTGAGCTCTGACTTGGCTACCCTCTCCAGCTGAAACAAAGTAAGAGGCATTGTTTATTTACTGGTTTAAAGCCAGTTTCTTGCACTGAACTCTCCTAAATCTTGTCTAGTGAGGATCAGTACTTTGCRATGTGTATTTTAGCCTTTTGACATGTATTTTAGATAGTTGTTCAAAAGTAAGTGCCTTATGTATTCACAGTAATGACTGAGAAAAATTAAGAAGGTTCATCTCTTGCAAAATGTCGTTCCCACTCTTCTTAGCTAGCCTTAGCCCTCAGCCAAAATTTGTATCCAAGTTATACACCACACCCCAAAGAAATACTGAAGTTTTCATAAGAGGAAAAGAATGCTTTGGGATCGCCAGAATAAAAGCTTCCAAAAATATCTTGGCGATTGAGTCATAAACAAAGACATTCTGTAATGGAAGGATAAAAGCACAGGGATTAGTACCAGATCGTGCATGTTCACAAGTGTTGGGGCTTTTCCAGTCCTGCTGTGGAGGTGAGCAGATGCTCCAGATGTGAGCCATGGCCATGCTGGGTCCAGAGGTGTCCAGGCTTAACCTTGGCTCTGGTCCATGCTGCTCTCTTCTGTYTCTCCAAGAGCCAAATAAGTCCCTTGAACTGACCCTGAGACCTGAAAGACCCTGTTGGCTCCAGTAAAATCCTGTGCCCTAAAATAGTGTCAGGATGAAGTTGTATGGAAAAGTGACCCTTTATTAATGCTWCAAGTAGCAAATAGAACCCGCTGTTTCTCTGCAGGATTTAGCATCTGAGTTACTTAAACACCCTCTGGGTTGTCTGCTGTCACCAGAGAGCTCTCCTTAGCATTGGATGAAGAAATTTGCAATTATCTTGTTCATTTCTTGACWATTTTTGATAGTACATTGAACCATTTATTTTCAGGTAGAAAGTCAAAAAATGAATATTGGAAACTCATAAATAAAACCAGGCAATTAAAAAAAATTAGGTGTGCTGTCCCCCTGCCCTAAATCCTTCATCACTTATGGTTGCAGATGGATGGTAGTCAAAAACACACTATTGCTGTTTTCATATTTTGTCTTTAATAGATCTTTCTCTCTGCATTTTATCCTTCAGAAATTTTCCTGATGGATGTCATAGAATTCGAAAGCTGTAGGTTTTGTCCATTTATTTGCCTATGTACTTTGCCATTAAGCCCCAGGAATGATCATTTGCTTTCCTCTGAGAAGCTGTTCATTGTGTACCATTAATTATCCATGGTTGTAGAGACTGCAAACTCTCTAGTGGCACAGTGGCCCCTATGGTAAATGGTGCAGAAGCATCATCACAGTACACATTAGCACTATTYTAGTTAAGAACTTGTCAGTGTCCATTAAACTCCCCCGTTATTCAGGATTTCTGAGCAATCTATAAATATTTGCTCTGGTATGAAAGAGCTCAGCCGAAGAGCTCCCATTTTTAGCTGGAGGTTAGGTTCGGTTGTTTGTTGTTTCRGTTTTCATCTCCTTTGAAAGAGATGCTGTCAAGGTTAATGGAATACCATAATTTGACCTCCCTTTTTAATGCTGTGCCTGTTCACCCTGTGCGTGTATTTCCGTAAATGTGACCATTCCCCCGACAAATGTGTCACAACATGAGTCACTGCAAAAGATGGAGACGGGACAATAACATTAGTTGGCAGTTTGTCCAAGACTGAATTCAGTAGTAGTAAGGCTCASTCTATCTTCTGTCACAAGGCTTTGAACCTTTGTTAACAACAAAAAAAAAAAGATCCTGTAATTAATCCTCAGTGCCTCCCTGAGGGCTTAATCATGCGATAGGATGTGCCTAYACTGCCCTAAATGCTCAGTGAATGGTGTCATCATCTCCTGCCCTGACCCAGCAAGGCACTTCAGCGTGGTGGATAGCTCTTGTGACACATAGATCTGGTGGCTTTGTCTTTTATTAAATGTTCTCCTAATGAACACAGTGATGTTTTTTTTCCCCCCGACTGTTCATGGTGCAGCAAGCCTCCTAAAGGAAAAAATCAGAATTATCATCAATCACAATGAGCCTAACTGAACTCCGCTGGCCTTTTGAGAGGATCGGACCAATTACTTTAAAGGCCAAATCATGCCTCATAAAACCCCTCTGGTGAAGAATACTGCACGTTTTGATTGGTGTTGATTGGTGCTCATCTACATAACTGGCATCATGTAAATGCATCAAAGCACAAGGAGGGCAATACCTGTTTGTGCCTTGCTCATCTGTCTCTAGACTGGGAAACAGAGTAAGGGACAGACTTTTAGCTGTCAGGCTTTGYACTGTCAATGTGTGCCTTCTACAGTATTTTACAGATACCTATTAAATCTTGCTTTGAAAAACAAAAAGCTTAAGTTTTGCCCTTAGGATCTGAGAATACTGCGAATTAAGGTCACAGTTCAATCTAAATTTGGCTCATTTGGTCATATACAGTAGAATAAAATCTTTGTTGACTCGTAGGATTTCGGTGCACATGACTGACCAGATACATGTCTGGGGTTCTGGGTTGCCCTCAGGGGTTCACAGTCACGTGGCATTGCCCCTAGGTGCTCCTACAGAATCTCCAGGAGTTCTCACTTACCCACAGTTGTGTCCCRAAAGGGCTCTGAGCTGCTCTTAGGGGTTTTCAGTTGCCCCCAGCAGAGTTCTGCGTTGTTATCATGCTACCTCATGGAAAACTCTGATTTTGCGTAAGGAAATTTCTCTAATGTGAAGGTGGTCAAACACTGGAATGCATTCTTAGAGAAGCTGTACACTCTCTGCTCTTGGGGACTCTTCAAAACTCATCTGCACAAGCCCCTGAGCAGCTTGCTTTAACTACATCTGCTTTGAGCAGGAGGTTGGACTGGACACCTCCAAAAGTCCTTTTCCAACAGGAATCACTTCATGCTGATTTTGAAGGAAAAAAGGTATTTTGTTTATTTCAGTAAAGGGACACCCTAGATCATGTGATTGAAGTTAAAAATAGAGTTTGGAGTTCACCCAGCCTCCAATCGATCACAGCTGTTTCCAACTTCACTTGCACAATAGGAGAGCAGTTGCTTTCTTGGTATTGTTTTAGATGATGCTTGGTTGTGGGAGGCAATTKCAGTGACACAGCAGAAAAGGATGACATTGTCACATGTGGAAAATGTTCAGTGATTGCAACTTAGGTCATGGCCAAACTTGACCTTTGAAAGTCTTCTTTTAGGCTCTTCTACCCTTGTTATTCCAAAGGAGCCAGCTCATCACAGCCTCGCTGGAGTTCAGCAACTCCACTGTTAACTGTGAAATTTTATCAGTGTGTTTAAATGAAGCACAGGATTAAGTGTAGTGAGCCCAGAAAATGCCAGACACTTGCAAAATAGCACACTATTAAAACCATATGTAGAACAGCTTTTCAGTGACAATTTGATTTGACTTTGTAATTTTGTTAAAAGGACGTGGGCTAGGTTTGTACCACTTCACTAAATGTGCCTGGGAATGGTCCCAGCCAGCCAGGCCAGCTGGCGTGGAACAGCCTGCATCTACACTGCTGGACTGGGTTGGYCTGTGCCAGGTGGCTGCATGCAAAGTGATGCTTGGGTGTGGTTTCTGGCAGACTCCCATGACCAAAACAGGCCCAGAAGTTGCTTGGGAAAGTTGGAGCAGGCTACATTCACGCCAAGGAACTCTCTCACAGTTTATTAGCATAGGTAACAGGGTTGGAGCACATCGGCACGTTGTGGGCATGCTTGAATTTACTTTATACTCAAAGGCAGATGAGCTTTTTGTGCTGCAAACAATTTCAGATAGCTCCAAAGGAAAAGACCAAGAAATAAACATTCCTTGTTCCCATTGTCGTATGAACCCAACAAAGCATGAACCACAGACCTTGGAAAGGCTGAAAAGTACAAAAATTAAAACCCATGGATGTTGTTCCTCTTTGAACTCTGTGAATAGGGCAGTAACATATGTATGCATAAATCTGATCTACAAACAATGTACAATGGGAATTAACCTGGTCCAGTGAGGACAGTAACTGTTCTTAATGACTGCAGAACAGGAGGAGCTGAAGAGAAACAATTGCTTGAGTTAGCCATGAGACATTTTTCTGTTCTGAACTTTATTTCTGTTATAAATAGGGAAGAATTCCCTCTATTTCTGATGACTTTGAAAAGCAGTCTACAGAGAAAGTCTAGCCAGTACTCACATGATGTTGCTGACACTGTAGCTTCAATGCCTGCATATATTTTTCTTTTTTCATAAACAAATTTTCAAGGACAAAGTAAGATAACAGTGGAAATCTCTTGGCTTTCTCCTCTTCCAGCTTGGAAAATACATCCATGCAAAATAAAACATCATCAGGAGATTATAAACTTTTTTCCTGGAAGGACTCCTAATGTGGCAAATTGACAGTATCTGCTGTGGTTGCAGTGTGCTGCCTTCAGAACTGAAGGAATCCTTTCTGAGGTTGTGGAAACAAAGTCAGTGAAATGATGGCCCAGCAGAGCCATTTTACTTTTCATTATGAGAAATTTCATCTGGACTGAGAAAAAGTGTCCATGTTCTTTCATAAATTGCCTTTGAGAGCTTCTGTGCATGTCCCAGGATGCTCGTAGGGAAGGACTGCGCAAACTTTTCTGCAGGGAAACACTCTGTGGTCAAAAGGCTACAGAAAATAATTTTGGCTACTTGCAGGGTTTGCATCAGGGCTAAAGTAGGATGCATTCCAGTCAGTGGCAAACATTGGGTCTGCAAGGATGTACAGCCTGATATTTGGCAGGCCACACAACATACCCTGCTCCTGTCTAAAGAAGGGAAATTCTGTGGACTTGCAGAGGTCCATTGGTTCAGAAATATGAAAACAACTCCTCTGGAGCTGTTTCTCTGTCTGCTGAAATCAGTGCATAGGCTTTCACTTGAGATTTCTATCTTTGCCTCAAGCCATTAATCCCAGGTTCAGGGACAGAGGCAATGTTACCATGACACAATGAAAATCCATTGAACCTTACAATTCATTTTCTGTCAACCTCTTTTTGAGACTGGGATCAAATTCTGACACAGTTATACAAGATATAACTTAGACAGAAGAGCCATATAGTACTGTTCACAAAGTCTTTTTCTTTAGACATAAAGAGTGAGTTCAGTTACAGTGTATGCTGTAAATCTTGGGGTTTTCTTTACAAGTTTTAAGCTGATCCTCAAAAGGGATCCTTTTTCTCTCTGCTTTGAGGCAGTTAATTTTAATTCCAATACCACATATAGTTCTGACCACTGTCTGTAGAAAGGTGAATTGAAGCTGGCAGACGGAGAAAAGAGTGGTGAGAAAGATCAGCAAAACAGGGATCCTGCTTTGCAGTTAAAAATTGAAGGGAATGATTTGTTTAACCTTGCAAAACAAAAGCAGAAATCAGCTATGTTTGCTGTCTGGAAATGTATCAGACAGGTAAATACCGGAGAGGAGAAAAGGAGCCATGGATGCCTTAGAATACAAAYGACCAGGAATAAATTTAAGCTTGAAATTAGCAAATGTTTTTTAGGCACTTGAACAGTAGCTTCACAAGCGGGATTCATGACTCCTTTTAAGATGGATCTCGCTGCGATGGTGAATGGGAAAGGGTGGTGTGGGCATGTGTGTTAGCAGTGGCCTGGAATGTCCTGGTACATGCCTGCCCCTGCCATTACTGTGCTGAAAAGTTGTCTTGGAGATAATACTGTGATGACAGTGAGATACACATCCAGCAGATTGCTTCCTTCTTCATCTGGAGTTTCTCTTCCTTATTTTGAATTCTCTTTTGATATGGGTTGCAACATTTCCTGCATTGAATGTTTGTTTTAGGGAAAATATCTTAATACTTCTAGATATGGGCCTGATACATTTTGAGCACAGCACATACTTGCTCCAGGGCAGAAAAAGCAGCAGGGACAAGCTGGGAAGGATTTTTGGTTTTGGCCGTGGTCCAACTCAGTCATCCCAATGAAGTCAAGACCTGCATCCCATAAAGATTTTTGGGGGAGAGAAACCCACAAAGCTTTTCAGTTCATGTTGTTTGGATAGCTTTGCAGGTGCAGTTGTAAAGGAGAACAGTGTATTCTWCAGCAACTTTCTTCAGAATGTAAAGAATTCACAGATATTTGGACAGATATTCCTACCTGCTCTAATGTTGGTGTTTCCCTGACAGGTTTTYAGAAAGCAGAACTGCTGGAGGGTTGTGGCATCTTCATGAGAGCAGCTTTTCTTTCTTTGAGATGGCTTTTCCCCTCAGACTGAGCCATGCTGGTGAATTTCTAGCCACATATGAGGCCAAGACAGATTTTTTGGTGTTGTTGTGGAAGTGAAACAGAGTTAAAAGAGTAGATGGACAGAGGCTGAAAGAAATTAAAATAAAAGAGATGGTACACTGGAGACTTAGTATGCCCTAAAAGTCAGAAGAATGGGATCCAGTGACAGTTCAATTCCATTTGATGTTCCCAGAAGCTGTGGGAAGAAATTATCGTTTTARTGCAGAGTCAAGGTTCACTGAAGTGGATGAGAAAATTGGCTCAATCACACCCAGAGGGTGTCAATGCCACAGTTTGGCAGAAAAACTAACAGAAGATGAAAAGGGTAGTGCCTTTCTGTAGAGAATGGAGCTGGTCTAACTCACGAGTAATGACCAAGCCATGAGCAGCTGAGGCACCAGAGACCTGTACGACAGATCCCCTGAGTTATGGGGTGKGGGGCTGGAAGGGAAAGAAATGCCTTAAAACACTCAGGGGCAAAATTTCTGAAACATAGCCCTTGGCAGTAAATGAACCCAAACTGGAGACAATTTTTACTTTTTTTTTTCTTGCTCCATTATTATTTTGATATACTTTTCTTTTTTTCTTGTGATCACTTCAAAGAGAACTCTTTCCTTGCAGACATTTACTAGAGATACTCTGACATCGTTTCCCATTTTGTTCCAGAACCTGTAGCAATGGGCAACAGAGCTGCAATCACGGATGAGTTAACAATCTCCGGGGTGATTTGAAGGTATTCAAAAGGAAATCAGTGCCTCAGGCACAGCCCTCCACAAGCAGAGCTGCTTAATACAGCGTGCTCCCACCATGACAATTCTGCTGTGCAAATACAGGCCTGCCAGTCATGGAACTGTTTTCTTGGTTGTGCATATCATAAATGTGCTGTGGGTCAGCTAATCCAATTTGGCAACRCAGACACTGGCAAGAGAACAGAGATTCAGAGGAGGTTGTGTGAAACATCGAGAGGTGAACGAACTGTCCAGAAGATACAGTGACCACATGAATCCACAGTGCTCCAAGGACCCAGTACTGGCTCATTTGGGGTCTGCATGTAACATTATCAATAAAACCTYCATGTTGTAAAGGAGTTGGAGGCCATTTGAGGCAAGAGACAACTCAGAGCTCCCAGCTTGCCCCAAATGTGTGATAACTTCACATCTGTGCTCGAATCCACTGTGTTGATAGAGTGAGTCATGTGGACTGGGAAATAGGCAGGCTAAATCTCTCTCACAGGACTAAATGATTCCTGGTTTGGAGTGCAGCTTGTTAAGCAGTTGGTGAGAAATTCGGCCCTGAATTCCACTTTTTTCCTTGCTTGTTTACTTCCTTGCAATATTATTTCCACAGTTTTTTGTAGTATRTCACAGCTCCACGATACCTCTTCTTGCCCCTGGTGCTTAGATAACACAGTTTTACTTGTGGTTCATGCAATCCAACTAACGTTTTCAGTTGAATCTCCACCGTGTGACAGGTMAGAAAATGCAGCTCTTTCATTCTACTTACATTTTTAGTGCAGACTTCTTTGCCATGTTGGCATTAATATCTATTCTTGACCTTGTCTTTTTGTCTTCTTTTTAAAATAGAGATAAAATAGATGATAAAATAGTTTCTACTTCACAGGATTGGGGATTGTTTGAAGGTAAATTAATTAATATTCATTAAGTATTAATGGGAAGATGCATGGGGATTATTCTGTTCCAAGTGAGGTACCTGAATGCATACCTACAACAGCCTAACATGAAGCAATCAGAGGAACTTTATTCCTCTGGCTTGCATTCAGTCAAACCAGTTTAGAATCCTCTCATCCCAACTTCAGTATAAGATTTTGAAGAATATATGAAACTGGTGACATAAGCCTGGCCCACTGCAGGAAGCAAAGCATGCATCGCTAGCTCCTGCTAAATAAAGCAGATGACTTTTCTTTTGCTTTTGTAAAGAGCAGATTCCCTTAGGGAAATTATTACTAAAACCAACAAAACAACACTAAGGTAACCAATCTCCTTCCAGCACTTTCAGGTTCTGTTTTTATTGGTCTTGTAGGATCCTTCCTACTTCAAATGATTTATGGAACAAGCTGTGAGTCACATGGTGGAGTTGGAATGATTCAGGAGTTCATTAAGCAAAGAGAAACAGGAAAAGAAGGGCCTGGAGGTTCAGGCAAATGACATCAGTGCTTCGGCATCTTGTCCCAGGCCTTGGAAAAGGCAGCCCTCTCTAGGAGAAGCATTGCAGAGTGATGCTCAGAGGCAGGAGTGGTTTGTTTTCTTGGCTGGCGTGCAAATAACACCAGACATGGCCTCTTAACAAGTCAAGTGGGAGATACGGGTGTGTAAATTGCAGCAAGGGAAACAGCTTTTCGTAGTGAAGAAAAATTTCACCCAAAAGGTGATTATACGTCTGCAAAAAGTACAGAAACTGTAAGGAGTGTCTGATCTTCTTTACATTTCTTAGTTTACTGCCAGTGCAGGTTTGCTTGGCTGGATTTTCTTTTTTCCCTTCTTAAGAATAGGAATTATAAGTATGTGATAATTCCTGTGTACTCTGCAAGCASAAAGCCAGCAAAGAATTTATCTGTTTCCTGGGATAATGAAAAGGAAGCTGCCAGGCACAAATCTCAATCCAATATCCTTTATCCATGGGTTCTTGAGACTGTGGCTCTTGTACCTTGTGAGAGATTAGCTGGAAAATCTTGAGATGCTAAGGCAGCATGTTTGCATTGACATATTTCCCTTTCAAAGTGGGGCTTTGGCTTAAGGACCACTCAGCGCAGAGCTGATAAGAGTCTCTGAAATACAAGCATGTTGCTATAGCTCAGGAGACWGTGCCAAGGACAGTGGCTGTCTCTTCAGCTACTACAATACAAGAATAAAATAAAAACCAGTGGCAATGCCTGGCAAGAAGCATGTCCYAGTGAAAAAGTGATGGAGGTACAGCAGCAAGGAAAAAAGATCAAGTATGAGCTGATCTCAAAATTGTTTTTTCAACTTGATTTCTACTGTTATCCCTGTCTACTGTGTCCWCTTTTAAGGAATGCACATACTTAGTGTTAGTAATGAAATTTTACTGACATAATGTATTGATCTGAAGAGTAACACCTTGCGGCAAGCTGGCGAAAAATATTTTTCTGTATCAATAGGTTCCAAATATAGAAAATAATGGACTAAATCACATTGATRCTGTTTGCTGCATTACGGCCTTCTTGCTGAAAGGACTCAAAAAGCCCAGTTGTAGCCTCTGCAGCAAGACCCARGTGTTCAGCTCCAGTCTAGAGACAGGGAAGCCAAAGCACAGACATGGTGCCTGTGCTGGGCAGAGAGAGTGTGTGCTGCCAGGGCTGCTGCCACCACTTCTGCTGTAATGTCTGTCTCTCTTCCAGCCTCTCCATAATGTGCTGGGGGAATGTGGTGTGGGAAAAGCTACAGAAAAAGGGGCTGCAGGCAGTTAGACTGCTCCTCTGGCATGTGATTCCTCSCTAGCTGTGCTCATTTACAGCAGGTACAAGCAGCGCTGAGGGTGAAGCAGCGGCAGGGCTGGGCATATCAGAGCACAATGACAGTGGCACAGCCCTGGGAGGGAGGGGGGAGGAAGGCAGAGGGTGTAAGCAGTCAGTGATAATCACAGCACAGGTGTAAAAAGCTCAGCAGCAGGAAGGTTCGAGTGTCCCAGCCTGCTGGGAGGGGCACAGTCTGCGGTGAGGCTGTGACAGCTGGCGGATGGCATGTCACAGCTGTGGGCTACTAACCGTGGGTTCCCTGGCAGCCGTGGTGGGGTCATTGCCTGCAAAAGGGGCTTCAGGAGGCTGGTTGGTGCTGASCACCTTCTGCAGGTGCTCTCAGAGAATGAAACCCCAAAAGGGAAGTCACTGTTTTTCCCCTTTGCCTCCCACAATTCCCTCACAGACTGACACTGGTTTACAGAGGAGCTTTTTGCCAGACAGCAGTGCCTGTGGTGTATTCAAAGTCATGGCCACRGGACCCTCTCTGCTCAGTGCCAGCAGCACCAGGCACTGCATTTCCTTCTCTTCTTCAGGATGTGGTGCAGCAAGAGAAAAAGGGTGGCACAAAGAGGATAATGAACGTCATCTCTTTTGGAGGAGAGGTGACCATACCTATGAATCCCCGTCCTGCTAGCAGCTCCAGTTCCCCTGCAGCAGGCATGGCTGGCAAGAGAATGAAAATAAACTCATGAAACACTGGAAGGAGCTCCCAGGAATGAGAGTTTAAAGTGTTTAAAACCACTTTAGTTAAAGCCTTATCTTCTGTCACTGCGGGCACAGATTACAGCAGTGCTGTTAACGCGAGTATAGGGCTGAGGAGGGAAATGCTGCCGCAGTGGAGGGCTTCATGTATAGGTGGGAAGTTGTATTATCCCTTGGGAGTTCAGGGAGTTGGTAGTGGGAACTAGTGAGTGCTGTGATTGCAACAGCAGCGAGTCAGAAACCACTAGACCTTATGTGAGTTAGTCATGTCAAGTCACAAGATGTGACATTGACTGGTGAGTCTGGAATACACTGCAAATTGCTTATTTTCATATGYTGAAACCACAAATAGAAGCAATTAATTTCCCTTTTTCTTGGTAAAATAAACCTACAAAACAAAACTGTTTTGACTGGATAAAACATTTTGGTAGCATCCAAGTTTTGTTAAGGCATTTACATTTCTTCAAAACTCATTTAATTCCCTTTTAAAATTATGTTTAGACAAATTTCAAAATATTTTATAAACAGATATTTGAGGATACATAAAGGTAAACATAATTGTTTTGGCTATCCTAATTTTTTTCCTGTGGTTTTAAACTTGCTRTGATCTTGTTCCAAATTTGTAGGTCGCTTCCCCCTTCCAAAAAAGTTCATTTTTCAGTGAAGTTCTATAATATATTACATTTATTTATCTTAATATACTTTGGCTATTTTAGCCCCAAAGCATGTCCAGATCCGATGGGACGAAGCAGCATTGTTATTCTTCTGCTTTAGTCACTCTTTCCCAAACAGGAATTCAATTTCTATTCATGCATTTATGCATAATTTGTCCTTACCAAAATCATCCACTCWGAAATTCTCAGGAACACTTCTCTTGCTTCTTAAGTTTACAAGTTTGACACTTTGCCTACAAGCGTCCACAATCTCACTCCTTTTTTCTTCCCCATGAGGTGTAGCAAATAGGCTATTTCTAGTGAAGTCTGTGAGCTGGCACTGATGCCTAATTTGGATCTGTCTGCAAAATCTGTTTCAAAGGAAGTCTCTCAAAAGCAGAGTATTGCCAATTAYTATTACTATGAAATTTGTGTGAATACCTTGTTCTTACATGAATTGATGGTCCAACTTGTATTTAAGACCATGGTTTGATGTGGGTTTGGGACATTTTATGTTACAGCTTTAAGGGTTTTGTCTAACAGCACTTTGTAGGGAGAGCCATAACTACTGGAAAAAAAGCGAAGCAAATAGTTATTTTGCATTTGAATCCTGCCATCCAAAAGGAACTGGATTTTGCCTTGAATGCATACATTATTGGAGGAAGTCTGCTCTGAGTGAAAAGAATAAGATGTCTTATGAAAACTGAAGAGTATGTGGAAGTTTCTTGTATACCAGTGTGAAAGAGAAGGATTGAAATTTAATAGTTCCTGTGTTTTCAGCCAGGGTCCTGATAGCTCCGAAAATACATGGCTGAATTAGTGAAGGTGAAGTTGATTGCAATGGAAGAATAATTATAATTGCCAGTAGAATGCAGAGTTTTCACACAAGGCCAACTAAAGATGTCTTGTAGCACCACAACTAATTTTAATTAGCCATGTATGTGGGAGAGATAAGAAATCCTCTTTTTAGGTACATCATCTGGCAGCAAAAATCCAAGAAGCATTAGCTACATGGCCTTTAATCCAGGTGAATGGTTTTGACCCKTTCCCTCAGAGAGCAGTAGGTGGCTGTAATGAAGTTCCTCTGGTCTGGCTTTTACTTTGTAAAGACATTATTAACTTTTGTTGGTAAGAGCTAATGGTAGCTTTGTTTTAATCCCAACACATCCATGTCCTTTARACATCCTCTGTTCCTAGGAAACCCATTTTTGCTTCTGATGGATGATGTGCAGCATCTGGTTCAACCTGGAGTGTGGACAAGCAGCTCAGGCACCCCAGACCTGAGATTCTTCTCTCTAGTGAAAATTCCCATGTGAGAATCTGGGGGAACTTGGTATGGCAATCACTCAGATGTGTTTTTCTTTGTAATTTCATTGGTTCGTGCTGCTTTTGCAATCTGTTCCCAGGAACTGTCAGAGGGCAGTTTTACTGCCTTGCATGCCTGTTGGGGCCATGAATTAAAATCATAGGATAATATGGGTACATCAAGAGCTTTGCCTGAAACAGTTGCCATTTAATAGCCTAGATGAGGATCTGTCCACAAGTTGCCATCTTTCTTGACCAGCATGAATTCCTGCATGCATTCATTTTGAACAGCTACATGAATATAGAGAAGCAGTTGTTAAGAGTGTTTGAAGTCTTGCTATAGGACATGGATTCCCAAGAAGTGAAAAGACAAATGCAATAAAATAATAGGGTTTCYACTTTCAAAGTATTTCATAAACACAAGCTTGTTCTCAAAACACTTTGGTCAATTAGAGAAACATCYACACTTTACAAAAGAGGGATCTGAAAACCAGTGAACTGGAAATTTCAATGAAGCTCCTACATACTTTCCTTGGCTCAATACAACTTACTTTCCTTCCAGGCACCAAAATGTTTGGTGCTTCCAATAAAAATTCCACTGTAGGCCCTTTGAGCCTGTAAAACTGGTGTCTCCAATGCAGCCTCGACTATTATAACAATACTGACCTTTCATCAGGTGCTTGGGAGCTGCTTAAGAAATTTTTCTTCACCAGGTGGTGGTGCTTGATAGGGTCTCTGCAAAGAAGAAATCTGTCATCTCTGCCATTTTGAAGATTCCCCCAGAATCTTTTTACCAGCTGCAGAAATAACCTCCATGTGGGCAGAGGCTTCCAAGGTTAATTATCTCCATCCCTTTTTTTTTCCCAGCAATGTGTTGCTCACAGTTCCCACTGCAGATCTGACTTTCCCTTGCATGCRCTGGTACCCTTCAGCCGCAGCCATAAGTCTCTTATTAAGAGAAAAGGCCTTCATTTAATTCAAGTTATTGACATGTTTGGAGCTGGATCTATGTTGTAAGCCAGTTTTATCTGACCCCAAGTGCATGGGATTTGCAAATGAAGCCAAYTGCATGTGGTAGGCCTATATGGGAAAGCAGATTAATTTTAGCAGTATTTGTTCAGGACCAGAGCAAAGTTCTGTGACTGCTTATCTTCATCTGGCCCATGGRCCATATGGAAAAGAGCTGCTGTGGGGCAGGGAAAATACCTGGAACTTTCTAAGCATTCATGAAAGACTAATTWCCCAGGCAAATAAAACCTATTCTGGCAGCTTCAATTTTTATGGGTATTGTTTGGTTTTTGTTATCAATTTCCTGATAACATTACTCCTTTCCAAGAAACCAAAGAGCCAAATCACATTGCCTGGCTCTTGTATTTCACTGCAGCCCTGCAGTGTGTGTGTCCCCACCTCTGGCTCCATCCCACTCCCTGTTGCACRCCCTTAGCTGGGGTGTTCCTCTTTAGGAGCAGCCTGTGTCCCTCAGGGACTGACCTCGTGCAGAGGGTCTCTGTTTTAGCAGGGGCTGCATACAAAAGGCTTTSAGGGAGTCTGGCTTTCCTTCCACTGGCAAACTGTGGGCAGATCTCCCAACATTTCATGGGAATCTTGAGGATTCATTTCATCTTAYTTCTTGCCCCTTATACAGGAACCACAGCAGAAAAATTGTGAAACTGCAAGTCTCGTGAAAACAGTGCCTCTGAAAATCAGGACCAAACACTTCAACACAGGTAGCAAATTTTCTGCAGTCTGAGGTTTTCAATTAAATTCTTTCTCAAAACAGTTTTAATATCCTTCTACTACGAATTTCATCATTTTGTCATATTTTGATGTCCCTATGGCTATTTTTTTAATCTACAATCACTTTTTTTAAAATAGACATGCTTTATGTATGTATACAGCTCTCCTAAACATTACTGGGGAATTCATGCTCTATTGAATAACCTTATTGCCTGAATGATTGTTACTTCCCATGCACTCCATTTTTCCTTTGATCCAGACATATAAAAACATGYTCTCCAAGGGCCCTTGGAGATGACAGGGTTATCTAAAGATATTTAAAGGACATAAAAAAATAAATTGTGTTTCCTTCCTAGTTGCAGCTCCAAGGTAAATATTTTGTATCACTACCAGTTGACTCACTATTTGAAAAGACCACTTTGCCCTTGTGTTTTGAAACAAACTGGATTTGGTGGATCATTGGACAATCAGCAACAGTTTATCTGAAGTATTGACCATACCCTCCTATACTTAATCAGCTCTTTGCTCCCTTTGCTATGGAAGAGTAAAGGGGTGAATCCATTAGAAAGCAAATAAAATGCGGATTGCTTAGTTTAGTAGTGCTGGCATTGAATGGAGGCCCAGGCTCAGATTTTACAGGTTATTGTGTGTCCTCTCACTATTTGCATGTCCTGTGTGTTATGGAGGTCTGAAATTCACCTCAGGCTGTGACTCAAATCCCCTTACACATCACTCAGACTTTGCTTCACAAACCTAAGTTACTTTTGGAAATTACTTTTACTCTCTCAGTGCCATGGAAATATCATGTAAGTACCTTTAAAAATTTGAACTGTGGTGCTTTTCTCTTTGTGCTCAGCCCTCCCTCCTGCAGCTGGATCCAGCAGAAGTTAATTAAGTCCTCTGTGTCAGTAATGAAGCTACCTTGGAGTTAGTATTAGGCTCTCATAAAGCAGCTGGAGTAGGTAACACTTAATGATGACTTTTTTTCTGCCAGAGGGGAAGATGTGTTTACAACACTCTGGGAAGGCAGCTGAACCCCTCCAGGGGGTACTGTCACTCAGCATTGCTCACCAAACTTGGCTCTCCCACCTCTCCTGAGCAATTCCTGCSGTTACCTGTGCAGGCTCTCTGACTGTGTGTTTGCTTTGATGCCTAGAGACAGTGATAATTGCAGCATTGTGAAATGCTCAGAAAATCGGCTTGGCTGAAGGATATAAATCCAGGAGGGGAAATGCTGGCAGGATGAATGGATTCCCAGACCAAAGGATTCCCAAGTTGAYGTGATAGCAATAAAAATTCTTAACTCCGAGCACTGCAATCTCAAGTGAAAGGAAGCCCTGGCAGTCCTCCATGAATGATGTGTTCAGACCTTGTTGTTTTCCCTTTGCTCTGTGATCAGTGTAGGGGATGGAGACTGGGACTAACCCTGTTCCATGAGTCAAAACAAGGCTTGCGTGGTGGCTAAACCCGTGAGATCAYGGAAGGGCGCAGGAGCAGTGTGGGGTTGTTATTTCACCCTGCTGGCAGATGCCACAAAGATCACACGATACAATTATCTCAGCCTCCAGGAAAGAAGCAAACACTTTGATTCCCTGATCTTGGCTGTGTAGACAGTCTTCTCTAATTTCTTCCTTTTTATTCCTAAGAATTATGGTGTGAGTGCTGYATCCTGATGAACTTTCTGGACTAATTACTTGACACTGCGTTACTAAAATTAATTGAAAACAAAGGGCAGAGAAATATACTTAGAGAACAAAAGTTTGTGGGTTTTTTTTTTTTTTAACTTGACAGCTGTTTCCCAAAGCAGAGCAGCATGGTTRTGAAGTTTTCTGCTCACCTGCAAGCCTTAAGTGAGACTTGAGGTACTTTGAAACCTGCATGAACTGCTGATGAGAGACATAACAAGCACCAAAAAAATYGTAGAGAAGATTTTAAGTGATCAGGTTAAAAAAATCGTGCCTCTTGTGGGTTTTCCAGCATCTGYTAGCAGTGTTATTGACTTCACAGAATCATAGAACGGTTGGAGTTGGAAGGGATCTTAAAGATCATCCAGTTCCATCCCCTCTGCCRTGGGCAGAGACACTTTCCTCTAGACCAGGTTACTCAGAGCCCCTCCCAAACTGGCYTGGAACCCYTCCAGGGATGAGGCATCCACAGCTTCTCTGGGCAACCTGTTCCAGTGCCTCATCACCCTTAAAGTAACGAATTTCTTACCAATACCTAATCTAAATCATCCCTCTTTCAGTATAAAACCATCACTCCTTGTCCTATCACTACACATCCTTGTAAAAAGTCCCTATACATCTCTCTTGCAGGCTCCCTTTAGGTRCTCCTGGGCAAYRTGTAGAGAAGTTAAACCCAAGGACACCTCAAAATTCTTCCTGGAGTGTATTCTTAAATCCTCATAGATTAAAGAAATTCAGCCCAGCTAATTCAGCGTTCTGTGCTGCCAGTTTTACAGTTGTCCCTGGTGCCTCTTTCAATTACAGCATTGCTGTTGCTACTCCAACATTGTATTTATCAACATTGTAGGGTGTTCCACAGACATTGCACTAAATAACATAATGGCAGCCAACAAACTCCTTTGCTCAGAGGTTTGTGGTTTTGAACAAACAAACAAATTAACTAAAGAGGGGGAAAAACTCAGCATGTTTAAAGATTTAGCCAAGGCAACAGTCCTGAACATAGACCTTTGTCTCATTTTCTATAGTGCAAACCAGCAATTCACAGKTCTTCTGAGAAGACTCAGGATACTGGTAATCATATATTTTGTGTGTGAGATAGCAGTTCATATAAATGAACCATTTAATTAATGAAAGTGGCTGTGAGGACTCTTTAAGCTGGTGTGCCTGATGTAGGAAGCTGTGGGTGGCAGAATGAGGAGCTTCTTTTAGATTTCATTTCATTTGAGAAAATTTTTGGATGCTATTTGTTGTTGATATCCTTGAGTAGTAGTCAAAGTATTAATATAGATAATTATTTTCCTTCCCTTTGAAAATACTGATCAATGTGTGTTGGAAAAGMAATGTTCAGGCTCTTGCAAACTATTCAGAAGCAGGGAATAGTTGTTGATTTTCCTGAGAAGAAAGCACAGGATTTTGCACTTAAATCTGGASCTGCATGGGAAAAGCTCTCAGAAGTTAAAGACATTAAAAGTGGACAAACAGTTAAAATTGGGGGCTGTGACACCTCACTTTTCCCCTGTGCAGATCCCTCACAATGGATAGCACAGTTCAAAACCAGTGTGGCTGTACAGAGCTGTGACTCTTTAAGAYGTCCCTACCAGCCTTACCCTGCGGGCTTGGCTTTGGGCTGAGTCACTGCTGAAATCACAGTGCCCTCTGCACTGCCRAGGAAGCACCTGCCTCCCACAGCCCACGCTGGCTCTGCAAAACAGAACAAACCATGAGGCTGGARGGCAGGAGTCAAGGGTGAGAATATCTCCACAAAATAAGAGTTTTTAAACAACACCCAGCAGACGTGAAGAATCCAAGGGAGGAAAGAATAATAAAATCAGTGTTTCCCCAGAGTTTAATTCTCAAGTACATATATCTTGAGCTTTTTCATAAAAAATCTGGATATCACGTAAATTTCTTTACGCAGGTTTGTATTACCTGAATGTTAACTGTACTGATTTTAATGTGCTTATAAATAAATCATGAAGATGTCAGCAGGATGGTGYCTGGCTCTCATGGAGGAGTCCACAAGAAAGGAACCACCTCAGCAGGCCCGGGGCAAAGGGTCTGAGAAGGTTATAATCTTGACTGCCTGATCAGARGCTCCTGACAGAGGGCATATGCCGAAGGCAGTTGGTTGCAAGACTRTGTGATGAATGTTTCTTTTGGCTTTCCCCGTGGAACTGGTGAAGAGACATGTTGTACATCTTGATCCAAGGGTTGATAATAGTGAAATTATCCAAGCAAACTGGCTGCAAACCAGAGGAGGAGGGGAAGGGAAATATYCAGTGGTGATGTAAAACCTTGTCCTAGTTTTGGMTGGGATAGAGTTAATTTTCTCTCTACTAGSTGGTACAGTGCCGTGGTTTGGATTTAGGATGAGAATGATGTTAATATACTGATTTTCTAGTTATCATTAAACAGAATTCACACTAAGTCTTCAGCTTTTCAGCTGACTCACACTGGCCAAAGAGATATTCCACACCATGTAACTTCATGCTTCGTGTGTAAGAATAGAGGAAAACCAGCACAACATAAACAGCAAATGCTGTTTCAGAGGCTTCAAACTAAGATTTCAAACAAATGTGGAAGTTTATCTTTCCTTTTCTGCCTCAGTGAAGGAAAGCTCCAGGGGAGCTTTGCAAGAAATGTTTTTCTGATGAAGGTTTATTCAAGAGATTAGATTGCCTGGGGTGGGATGATAGACCCATAAAATAAAGACACTTTAGACCATGTTTCATTTTCAATTGAAACAGAGGGAAGACTTCTTGTGGACTTTGCAGGTTGTCTTGAAAGGCAACCCTTTTGGGTTGGAGATATGGAGACAAAATAGTGRCTGTCTTTCTCAAAAGTGAGTAAGCAAGCAGCTCAGGAGAGAAATGGGGTACCTGCTGTGGGCAAGAATGCACAGCAGCCCAGGGTTTCAGAAGGGCAGTGGGACTATACCAGTGGATGCTCCTTCCTTTTCTGCAAGATCCCTTCCTGCAGCATAATGAATTAGATATAAGAGATGCTTAGAAATCAATCTTTAACAGAGACTTGAGATTTCCAAGTAATGTATTACAGCAGAAACAAACTCTGTGAGGGACTGCCAGCACAAGYGAGACATCCACTGAGGTTATCAAAGTTTGCCCTGGTGTGAACACTGTTCCAGCAGATGCAGGGGAAGTTACACCAAGGCTGTGATYCACCTTGCCATATGGAAAGTCCTCACTGTGCCTTATTTAGGAAACTTAAAATGTCTCAAGGGAGAGGAAGGAGAGGAAATTCCATGCTTTCCTTTTCGGCTCAAGGAAATTRCCATAGGTTGCCCTAAAGAAACCTGCAGCAAAGGCTCGGCTGGGCTGAAATAAGTGGTAAAACTCACTCTGTTTTGTGTCTATTTTGTGCTGCTTCCCATCTGCTGTTTTTTTCTTGGCAATTAACCTCTTTGACTTCCTCTGTCACACCTCGAATCTTGCTCATGACTGCACATCAGTTGCCTCCAAACTGAAAAGTGCTCTTCATAGGCCAATACATTTATTGCTCACCATTTACACCTCCTTCCTATTTCTTACTTATTCTTCTTGCCTCCTGGTATTTCCTTTTCCCCAGAGAGAAATTAAAGTTGCATAGAATACTTTTACCCTGTTGCRTATATGCATGTATTTTCCAGATGTCAATTCCCAGTGCTCATGGGTAGCTCTAGGTAGGATCTGAGACTCTAAGAAGGTGGTCCACTTCTTGGAGTTGGGGTCTGACCTGAAAGAAGCCTTGAGACAGCTCTGGGTGTCTTTGAATAGTGGCTGTTGCCATTTTGGAAGAGTTTTCTGGAAGTTTTTGTAAAAGATGATTTAGAGCCATGTTCAGATTTACTCCTTGGTTTYCAGCTTTGCAGCTCTGTGGCCTTTGTGAGCTGGGATGGACTGCAAAGGCTCACCCTGAAAGCCTGTTAATCTAAACCTCATCTGAAACAAATGCATTATTTYGAAAAGGCTTGTCATTTTATATCCAATCACTGGTGCCAGCTCTTCCTTTGCACACAGCTGTCTCATCTTGTTATGCATGCGTATGTACATTTAAGAGGTCACCTACTAAGAACTGGCATCATTTRGTTTTGCATTTGACCTGCAAGGTTACATGCTTTGTTGCTCCCATGGGCTGGGATTTGTGAGGAATTTTGCAATAAAAAGTACTTATTGCAGCTACAAACTTTCTGGAAGGCACAGCTTCCTTCCCCAGTGCCTGCCCTGCAGCTGCCTGGCAGGTGCTGCCCTTCGCCCTTGTCTTCTCTCTGCTCTCACTTGAGGGGAGCTGTGTCTCACTGCTCCTTCCCTCCCTTCCCTGTTCCATTCTGCCAGGAGTGTCTTATGTGCCCTAAACTGTCTGGTGATCCCCTGTTCCATTTGGCCTTTCAGGGTGCTTTCAAGGAATGCCAGGAGACAAGCAGAACTCAGGTAGGTAGGGCAGGAAAGACATGGCAGACTGGAGTGTTAATGTCTGCTATGTGTGATCTGCACACATGCAGAGGTGGTCCAGGCTGCCAAAAAGGCTGTCTTGTTGGGAGGGGACCTCAAACCCCATTCCAGCTCAAATCAATAGATATCTCTGGCTTTTCTTGCTCTGTTTGAACTCGTSCCTCTCAGCAGTGATAGAAGTTACAGAGTGCCCAAGAACATCAGCTTGATCATGGGAAATTTTTTTTCTGTGAGCCCTTCTGCATCAGTAGCTCTCAATCAGTSTCCATAACTTAAGGTATCCAAGGCCTTCCCAGAGACTCTTTTGGTTTTAAAGCAGCAGTAAGAACTTAATGCATAGGGATGATAGGTGTCGAAAGGACATGCTGGATGTATTAGAAGAAATGCTTTCTGTTACCAAAGTTTTCAGAGAARGCATTCCCATGGTCTTCCTCTTGTATCCTACAACTAAGCTGCAACAAAAGTGTAGAATGTTSAGGTAATAAGAATGCTTTTACATTGGCTTTGTTAACCTTCCGTATCTTGTGTCTAGGAGTCATTTTTTTCTAGCGTTGTAAGTTCTGGTGCTTGCTTGCATTGCTAAATGCACCAAGGCCAGTTTTGAAGTTCTGCAGCTTGCAGAGCTCCCCAAAAGCAGTAGGCCCATATACAGCAGTACAAAGATATATTTCTTATCTTTCTTCCTTGTTCCAATTCCCAAATGTACACACCAGGAATTGTCTGGTATATCCTATAAAAAAACCAGCTTAAGCTTATAACTGCAAATGGTCTTTGCATGATGCCATAGTCCTGGTCTCCCCTTACATGATGGTATAGTGGTAATGTCTCCTACCATTAGACTTAGAGTTTCAGAAGAGCTGACCTGTAAATAAGCTCTTTTTGGRTGAAGGGTCCAGAGCTGAAAGTTAGGTCTGCCACAGATGCAAGCCCCAAAGCACCAACTGTCTTTGGTGGCAGCAAGCTCAAGTTGAAATACTAAAAGGCTGTTCTTAAAAACTCCAAACTTTCCCCATTATTTTATTATTATTCTGGTTTAAATTGTATGCTATGTGATGGCTGGCGAGGAATTATCTGAGTTGTGAGTATGAGTTTGTCAAAACGCATCAATTCGTCTTTTGCTAGACAAGAAGGAAGTGACATAGCAGCTATCAAAAAAACCTCCTAAACCTGTCCTTGCAGAGTGTCCTTAAAAGAACCCTTTTCAAAATACAAAAATGCAGTTTGTATACATGTGAAGAATTTCCTTTTGCTTTCCTCCTCACGCATGTGTTCAAGAGGTGTTCATTTGGTTTCAGCATGCCCAGGTTGGTTCTTTGCTGGGCTCCTCTTGTGCCCAAATACTTCTGTTGTTCCCAGTAATCAAGCTTCCATTTGAGAATATTTTTACTGATGTGTGTGGACCAAATCCCATCACCCAGCACGGGATGTTAATGCAATTACAAAGACACATGGTGTTTTGTATTCATGACATAAATGCTGAGCCTGACTTTGAAGATATTCCAGATTCATTTCTGATGGCAACCATCACGGTGAGAGTGACAATCACGGCCATGTGGCCATCACAGCCCAGTGACACTCACCACTCAGCAAGAGGAAAATTATCCGCTCGTTGAGGAAGGCAGAAGTCACCCACTAATCRTGACAGAACACAAACCAACCCATGAAACACAAGCACTTCAGTTAATTTTATTGAAGAAAAAAGCAATGGGCAAAGTTGAATCTTTCATTTTTTTTTATGGATCTGCTTAYAGAAGAGAGCTATGCTGTGACTGAAAATATTATGTCTGATTCCTGTGGACGGGAGCTACTTCTGGTGGTGTTCTGAACACCCAAAGGCGGTCTGCCCAGAAAACTCTTAAAATGCTTTTGTTCTTTAAGAGTGATGGCTGAAAAGAGACTTAATTTTCRCAAACATGAATAAAATCATGAAGGGAATGAATAGAATAGTAAAATGCTCTTCAATCTCCTAGATTTCTAATGGAGAAGATAAAAGAGTCAGTGTATATATGGAGGTATAGAGACCGTAAAGAAACCATTACCTAATCTTTATTCTGTTTTAAAATATCTAATACTTTTTATGCTCTTTTCTTCTGGAAAATATCTTGGATATGAAATTGAGGAAAAAGAACTTCTGACTGATTTCAGAACAGTCAACCAAACAGAGAAACTTGTTTTTCTGCTCCTTTTTGTAATGCATCTCAAAATGAAAATGTAGGCAAATGAAAGTGGTAAGACTTTAAACAAAAATTAATTTTTGAACACTTTTCTTTGGATGTCCAAAGAGAGGGGAGGCTCCTTGTCTGTGAGGAAAATGCTGCTTTTATCCTCCTTTCAGTTTTTGAAGAGGAAGGTCTTTGTAGCATTTACCACATGGGAGGGATTTATTGCCCAGAGCTGAGCACAACTGAGGAAATAATTTTGACCTGATACATAGAAGTAATGTCTAGACAGAGAGCATTGAAGTGCTCGAGGCAAAAATCAGAGTAGCAACTAGTTATGACAAACTGAGCTTTTGAAGTGACAAATAGAGGCAAACATGCAAAAACTGAAGATCTTATTAAGTAAATGTGAGATTTGCTGCTGACCTAAATGAAACTGGAAGACAGGACCAGCTAAATTAGAGTGCATTTGTTCCTGCTGCCCTCTTCCAAACAGGAGCCAGAGCAGTTGCTAGTGGGGCCATGCTATGCAACCAGAAAGGTGAAACCACCTTTTTCAATTGGGTTGGGTTTCTAAACAAAACCAAGGTATTCTTCTTTCACCTAGTCCACCTGGAAGTCTGGATTGGTCTCACAAGTATATTCACTAGAATGACCTAAAGTTTAATGAGCTTAATACTCATGTATTAAACTGGGCTGAGCTCTGCAGGCAGCTGAAGGGAGTCCTGAATATGTCGTTTTCTGGGGCATTTTGCTTTAGCAAAGCTAAATGTTTACTTGATTGTGTTGTGGGTTGTGAAGATACCAAGGTGTCACCTGCTTCTGCAGGGATCGACCTGAAGCGTGATTTCAGACTATCTATGCTTCTGAAATGTTAGAAGTGGAAATCTGTGATTGGGATGACAACTTTGATTATGGAATAGAATTATAAAAGGCAAAGTCCAGTGGGCAAACTGGTCATTTACACCCCCACAAAATACCGTGAGTCTTGATCAGTATCAAAGCACTCAGCCTTTCTCTCTGTTAATCCCCTAAAGAGCCTGTGGCACTGAAATTGATTCCAGAGTCACAAACTAAGGAAAGTTTCTTWAATACTGTAGGGTTTTTTTTTGACTGGAGAATGTAAAAGATGAGGAAAAAACAGGGGGATTGTTTATCTCTAAATAAGTACAGCAAATAGGAACTTTCTTTTCTTTCTTTCTCTAGGCTATGATGTTTTTGTTGTTCGGGTTTTGTTTTTTTTTTACTAGAACATCTGAATGTTTACTAAGGCAAATAACAAATACTCACAATCTTAATTAAAACGSCAACAAGAAGCATGAAATAGATGCTGTTATCAATTTCTATCAGATCATGTTTTCTTCTCCTGCTACTTGGTTTAACGAATTCTTAATTTTTAGAGGCAGCAGATTATTGATGTTCTTGAGYTCTGATGCATTCTCAGACACCAGCTTTAAGACTAAGTGGTTGTATTCTACATGGTGGAATATCTCGCACCTAAGCTTTTTGGTCCCTTTACCTTGGAGGGAACTGGAGCAGCAAAGGGAGAGCATGCATCTGGAAACATTAGGTGATCCAGTGCAACATCCTGTAATAATTCCTATTATGCTTGTCTGAAATGATTTGATCTTTTTTTTTTTTTTTCATGATGGGGAGATAGGGGGAGTGAAATAAATGTCAAGAAAACATCTTACTTCATTTCTTCATTTATTAGGCCAAATGATTCTGGAAGAGTCAACCTAGTCCAAACCCAGGTTTGACTGACAAATGACTGCTTTGTTACTCACAGTCAATGACCATAAGAGTTACACATCACTTAAAGCATGGCAAGAGTTTTAACAGAACCTGTTTCCTGCTCATGCTYTCCCATGCTGACTTTCAAGGAATGACACCATTGTGTACCCCAGGACAGGAAATGACCATAAACATGGTGGAAGAGAAGATGATGATATTTCAGGCTTTTGCATTTTTGATATGTTTAATTCTCTTTGGCTAAGACAAGGACATTTTAGGTTTAATCCACGAAAGTAGGTTTGTAAAAATTAGAAAATGAAGGTAACTTATGGGGCATGAGAACTACACAAGGAGAATGTCTGAGAATAAAATGGAAATGTTTGCAATGTCTTSCTTAGGGCACAATCAACATAACAAGAACATAATGTTGTGTGTTGCAAGAGAGTATGTAAATCACTCGCAAGTACAATGCACCACATTGATGTATTGGTGTTCTTGGGTTGTAGCTAGAGTCCTGTACCAGAAGTGATGACAGATAAGAAGGAATGACCTGAGAAACTTCTAAAAAAGCTCTTCTGAAACTGTATTACTTTTGGGCAGATCTTGGTACCAATCCATGGCAGATGATCTGATCCAACCAGAATTACAGGGTTACAGGCATGATAARAAAACAATTTGCAAGCAAGGTATGATTGTATAACAGAATATATGTGATAAGACTTGATAGCAGTAGCATTGAAGTATGCTTCCTTTTGAACCAGGGGGTAAATATTTATCATGTCTGAGCYGTATCACTGATTTTTGGTGTATCACAGAGCATGCCCACACAGCCTGGCACGATGCTGCGTAGGCATGACAATACATTGTCAGGAGGCATTGCTTGGGAAAGTGTTCACTTCAAGTGTACTGAAAGTGAAATTGCCCCTAAATGCAGTTGTGAGCTGCTMTTACATCACTCTTTGAACTGTATGCAAGCCAGCAAATACACTGTAGGTTTTCTGCTTCTCACCACAACAAGAAATCCTTCTCCTTCTTTTTTTTCATGTCTTTTGTCTTCCTTTACATGCAATATG
>NW_026623335.1:2043174-2071591 GCF_030028575.1 Malurus melanocephalus
GGTTTAATTTTTGTCTCAGACAATTGCTTGTGATCATTTGCCTTCTTWCCCACTATAAACACTAGATTTGTTTTTGGCACATTTTTCCCTGTCTAGAAGGATATGTTGGAGACACACAGCACCGTTCTGAAAAGAATGCAGTCCATATATGTAGTAAATTCTTCATTAGCCCCATTTATAACTTTGGTTATGGTGAATAATATTACATTTGCTCTGAAGTAAAAAGTTTAATTATCCTTCTGTTTTACAARGAAAAGCTTTGTAAACCTCTTGTAATTACAGGCTGCCAAATATTATCTACCATTTATCTACAAATTTATTCTGCTTGGATATACAAAAAAAATTTTCTCTTTATTGAAAATTCCTGAATTATTTACTTAACTAAAGACTTGAATGTGTCTTCAAGTATAAGTGAAGCAAAGGAAGAGTATAACACACAGAGATTTTACTTTGAAATGTGGGAATTGTGTATAATTGTGCACCAGCATTAAAACAAGACCTACACTAGTATAAAGCTGGGTTCAAGCCCATGGAGTATAATTCTCAGTGTGAAACTTATGGTAGAGCTCTCGACAAATTCAGCAAAGCTGGAATTTTGTTCTGAAACTTCACCATTTCTTTAATGATCATGACCATTTTAACTTTAAAACTCACAGAAGSTCGAGTTTTTTATTCCTCCTTATTTTGAATGATGGAGCGTAATTACAGTCCTTGTTCTCCACATTCAATTTTTTCTATTTTGCACAAGTGCTAAGACTTCAAAGCAGAGAAGACTCATGGGCAGGGCTTTCTACCACAGAACTGCTGAAGAAAATGCCACTTTTTGAAAGCCTGGTTTTTGAAAAGGTATTATAATACTTTCATATTTTATTCTGAATATTGTAGTTAAAGCTCTAATCCTCCTACAAATTCCCCAAAGCATTTTTCTTGCAGGGTGGAGGGGGTTCATTCTRGAATTCTTTTTAAAATACAGATGTGTGTGAAGGAGTATTTAAACTTGCATGACCCAAGCAGGAATGGGAGTTAATTTGAAAACAGAGTGTAGCATTTCAAAGCATGGAATGAGGTAAGTTTTCAGCACTGAGCWTACTCATCAACCCTGTAAGTTGCCATATAGATGGTCTTTCCAGATCCAAAACCTTTCAACACACCCAGGATCTAGCTAAAAACTCTTCTTTACATGGAAGCTGATCCTGCACACATTTCTCAAGTTGGTCATCAGCAGTCTAGGCTGTTACAAAGAATAAGGCCGTGGGTTTGGATGTTAAAAGTGTCAATGGAACAGTGTGAGCTCTGTTTGTTTGGGTGAGAAGGCAGTACCGTGTCTGGCTGTTTGAAGGGACACATAAAAAGCGCTCTGGACATCTAATGCTCATTCCTATACACCTGACAGGACTTCACAAGTCGTTGCACAGGTGGTGGAGGGCAGCTTTCCCTGCTCAAGTTTCACAGCCCCCTTTGGCCACCTTATRGGACACATAAATTTAGGAGCTGAAGGTGTTGTGCAGCTTCCTACATATGCCAACGAAGAGTGATATGCACTACCTGTTTCCTTTTGATGCCTTTACATTTTTCTTCAGCAATACCTAAGCTGATTGCTTTTTTTTGTACAGCTGTTTATGCTGAGATTCAGCTGGGCATGCCTTTCTCAATCCCTRTGGTGTGTATTCAGAGGAATTTCTTTCTTGGGGAGTTGTTCAAACTTGGGCCAGTGTAAACAGGGTAAGAATTTCCCTGGGTGACACTCGTGGACTTAGTCTGGTTTTATGTTTGTAGAGCAGAGGTTCTCCTGGGAGAAACCAGCAGAAGTTCTATTTCAAAATCTTCAACAGTTAAGCTTTGATAACACACTCCCTTCTTTGCTTTGCTATGAATACCTGCCAGAAGAAAGGAAAGGGTTTCTTTCTTCTGAATTCCAAGTACATTAATCTCTGAAGTGACTGGTCAGGACAAAGTTGAAGTGTCMGATAATGATATCTGATGTAGATTTTAGTGTAATTGCTCAGTATTACACGTTGTTGAGGAAGATGGGGGCGGGTTGGTTTTGTTTTTATACATTGCTTCTGAAAAATCCTGCTTCCTAAAACTTTTCAGTTCTTCTGTGACAAGGGGTGAGTTGAGACTTTTAAAAGTTTTTTGGGTACGTATCTTGCAAGTCTTATTGCTTATTARTTTGTTGCAAAACCATTGAGGTTAGAAGGGCCCTCAGGAGGTCTGTAGTTCAATCTCCTGCCCAAAGAGGATTAGCAATGAGATCAGACCAAGTTGTTCAGGGCTTTATGCAGCCAGGTCCTGAAATCCTCCAAGGACTGAGCTTGCACAACCTCTTGGCAAACTGAGCCACTGCCTGACTGTCCCAGTAAGAGGTTCCYCACTTCTATCCCTGTTTCAATTTTGGCCATTGTCTTTCTGCTGTGTACCTCCAGTCTTATCTCTTCTCAGAGGTGCAGGATGTCTACTCTCAGGTACCCAAAGCCATCCCTTCTCGAGCCTGAGCAAGCCATGGTCCACCAATGTCTCCTCACAGACCTGTGTGACAACTCTTGGCCCTTCTGGGCTTGTCCTGTCTGACTCCATGTGCTCTCACCCTGGGGCCAGAACTGGATGCCACATTGTAGGTGCTGTCTCATGAATGCCAAGTAAAAGGAAATCATTGCTGATCTCCTGCCCATGATGCTGCTGACCACCTTGGCTACGAGGCAGGCTGGTGCCTAGGTCACTGCCCACCATCCCCCTGAGATCCTTCTCAGCAGCACTGCTCCCCAGCCAGCACTGAAAACAGGGATTTTTACTCAGACTGTTTCTCCCTGGTGCAGAAGCAAGCCCTCGAGCTTTCTGAAGACCATCTCTTAATGAATCAAAAGCTCAGGAACCTTTTCTGAGCACAAGAAACTTGTGCCTAATAACGGTGATGAATTCCTGCCAGTGGCCTTTCCTCTCCTTGAGAATAGAAAGTTGGTGATGGTGCTTCTGTTAAACACGTGCACCCCGGTAATGATCTCTGTGGGAGACTGATACGCACGACAGGGGTTTCTACTCCACACTGTGCTTCTTGAATCCTATTAGGGAAAGCAAAGCAAAGCATTGCTTCTATTTCTAAAATCATCATTAGTTGTTAAAGCCACTGTTATTTTTCAGAAATACCATGGTGCTATTAATAAGGCAAAAAGTACGGAAAAAAATTCCCTTTAATTAGTTACGCAGAGAAGAACTCTTAATTCTGTAACTGCTTCTGTGTTTTATTTTGAGGGAGCAAGAAAGCTGCCTGAAAAGGAATAAAGAAGAATGAAAGTCTGAATTCTGAGCTCAGTTATGCAAGCTAGTATTCAGGGCAGCTTGGATCAAAATCTGTTTTAGGAAGGACTTTAAGATTTAGCTTGTTAAATCTGTACAAAATTAATTACTGCAACAAAGGAAGAAAGCAAGCCTTGTGGTGATAGGACAATAAGGGTTTTATTCCTGTTTCTTCACAGAATTGGTGATCTTGACATTTTTAGACTGTGAGACTTGGACAGGCTTGAGTGGCTGTGGGTAGGCACCACACATGTATACGCAGGGATGCTTCCAGAAAGCTGCCTGATTTTGAGAGAGTTTSATCATCAAACCTTCCAGTTCTCAGCAGGTCAGAGGATGTGCTCTGCTTGGCCTCCCAATTCATCTAATGTGCTGCAGTCTGACTGGATGACCCCAAGTAAGCAGCTGATGCTCACACAACCACATCTTTCTTGTGGGAAAGGACTGATTCAATGTATGGTTCTGCCTTAAATCCAGGCAAACAAGATTTGGGCCTCCAGTCCTGCTCGCTGTTTTCCAAATTGATTTTTCCAGTTTCTGGATCGGTGGACACAGCTGATATCTTGGATTGTCTGAGAGAGAGAGTCAGCTGAGTGTGAGCAATCTGAGAGAAAAATAAAATATGACACTTTATCTTCTCTGAGGTCAGCCTCTGAGAATCTACTAATTTTTTTTTTAATGTCCTCTGGCATCAGAGGAAATCTGAGCATGATTTGATAAGGAAGATTTTTATAGAGAAGATTTTATCACATGAATTGGAACAATCTGGAAATACATAATACATATTATTTGTATTTTTAATAGTTTTAYACTGACAATGGTGGGAAGTAAGCTGGAGGCAAAGGCAACTTAATATGCTTTATGTACTCTAATATTTATTTCCCTCACTCCTATGCTGGGGTCTCTTGTCTGGTTGTGGCAACTACCCARTCTTTCATGCTGGACAACTTTGTCATTGCTCCAATAAGCAGAGAGGGGTTTCTTTTTCTGGGAAAACTAAGCCAACTCATTTGAGTACCAAACATGGCTTTGGAAAACTACTATGGGGTAAACACTATGGAAGGGCTTATGGAAGTACTACAGAAGAAACTGCTTATCAGTTTTGAAGGTTGTGATGTTGCATGCAGAGGGATGYTAAGAATGATGACTGGGGCCCTCTTGGGTGTTATGGTACCACCAATCCTTGGAACTAAAAGGAGGATGAAAAATCACAGTGTTGGAGAAAAATGAGTTCTTCTGTTTTAAAATACACTGTTCTTGGGTTGTACTGTGGTAAATTTCTTTGCAGACCTTCCTTCCATCTGGTTTTCTTTTCAAGGGGAGATAAATCTCTCTGGTGATTGTCAGAGAGTAAAAGATAAATTAGTGTATGATTTTCAGCACTTAGCATTACTAATACTTCTCTGCTGTAACTGTTACGTGTGGCTGTGACACATTGGCWCTTCTCAGCAGAAGACAGCAATGCACACACACATTTTAACAAGTCCCTGCTGCAGCACCATTGATTGTAGCCAGCCATTGTTCTCCTGAATCCTGCCTCAGMCAGGGAGTGAGAAGTTTCCTGGGATTTTCAGCCCAGATCTTTTTGACAGGAAGCTGGGGAACAATTAAGAGGCACTGAATCTCTCTTCCCCGCCCCCCCCCCTCCCCCCAATACACTTTTTAAAATTGAAAACTGTGGAGAAGAGGAAGTCAACAAGGTTTCCCTTGTTTTACTCAGCTGCTGTGCAAGGGGCTGGCTGTATATCACACAGTTATGTCCTGAACTACTTTGTAGACAGAGCTTTTTCCTGGCATGAGGTGGTATCAAGCCACTCTAAAGGGAGAAATTGCTCAACTTCTCACAAAAAAGAAGGTGACATTCGTGAGCTGTGGCAAGGCAGGGACAAAAGCTTGCTGCTGACCCTTTTGCCAGGACAGGCATCTGTGTGTCACCCATTGGAAACCACAGGACGGGAGCTCCCCACGAGCAGATGGCCGATCCTTACTCTGTTTTGCCTTTGTGCTCTTTGCTGCCTTTCAGGATTGGAGGATACAAGGCCCTAGTATTGATTTTTCTGTGCAKCTAAAAAGACATGAAAGCTGCTGTGCTTTTGAAGGCTTAGAYTGTCAGTTTTCTTATTCCCTGTAGRTCTTCCCAAGGTCTCTTATCTCTTTTTAATCTCWGCAAATGCCTCTGTCTTCTCTAGACCCTTCCTTTTGACTCCTTTTAGGAAGGAATAGTATGGTAAAATTCTGGTCCCACTGAAACATTTTGCTATAAAGCTCCAATTCTGTGCTTAATTCAGCATGGGCTTAATTGGCATATGTGTTTAAYTGTGCTGACACGTAGTTGTACATGGRAGTGATCAGAGCTCCCCAGTGATTYGYACCAATGAATCTGTGCTTGTGGAGCTACACCACTCCAAAATCTTCAGACAAACTTTCAAGTTCAAGGGGAATATCTTCAGGGATGAGTAAGAAGGTGTCCCACATTGTCTTTAGTCCTTACATTGGACTGCTACCCTTCTATTCCCATCCAGTCCCACAAAGCTGAATTATTATAAATTTCTTGTAGYAGTTAACAAATCTTGCTTTGCATTTGGGACCTTGCCAACAGCCAGTATCCTTATAATATTAATAGTACCTTTAATTCCAGATCTTTTTGTTCATTGYACAAGCAGCATTATGAGGTTTCAATCACAAATGTTAAGAAAAAGCAGTTGAAAAGAAAAAAAAAAAACAAACAAACCACCAAAACAAATCCTCACAAAACCATTACCTGTTTTATTTTTTAATGAAAAGAACAGGCACTGGCAATATACACAAATTAATTTCCAAAAGCAAATACGGTTAAAAGAAAATTGCACATAATAGTRGTATTTAGATAACTGTACATGCTTCTCATTTAATCTGCACTTACTTTTAGTAGTCCTAGCTGCAGTAGTTACCATGAGATAACATAGAACTGAGATTTAGGTCCAACCTTTTTGATGGGAAGCACAGAATCCCCATAACATGGGAATTTCACTAAAGATTGGAGAGAAAAATAAAGTAGTACTAATTTAGCAGCTACAAGTAACCATTCTAGGCAGTTTTCGCCACCTCACCTTGAGTTAGGATAATACCAAAAAAAGACARCTGAGAAACCTAAGTGGTAGGAGTGGAAAAACAAGCCTTAGTATTTGGCAGGCAACAACGGAGGAGATGCAGCTTGATCAACAAGCCAGCCAATAGATGCATTTTTTACCATGTGTTTTAAGATAAGAGTGTACTACCCTATCCCTTTGTCTTATATAACTGAATCATTTGATGTTAGTGATGGCACTGTGAGGTCTGGCATAAAAGAAGAGTTTGGCGCCGAGATGCTGTTCCCACCACAATGAATCCCTTGTTCATGCAGAGGTTCCCATCTGCAGAGTTTTTGAAAATCTCTTTGATAATTAGGCCCTGAATTGAAGTAAAGTAAGGTTTTCAACCCTCATTGGTAAATTCCCTGCTAGAGTTATACAGAAACCTTTCTCTTTTATATTTAGCTTCTTAAGATTTCTGCTTTGATAACTTTTTATTCCAGACAGACAATATGCATTTCCATTGAAAGTCTGTATTTCATCATTTGTTGCTTACTCATTGTATTGAATCTTTAACTTTGTTTAAGTCAAAACCTCTGACTTTGTTTAAGTCAAATTGTTTTTAACTACTCCCATTAAAATGTAGTTCTTCCACGGGAGGGTTCCTTGAACTTTCTTAAAGTCCACTTGTCTTCTGGGGTCACTGATTTTATGTACTGCTGCCAACTTCTAGTACAATTAATTTCTCTTTGTAGTGGTTTCATGGAGGGAGCAGAAGAGATGGTCGTGGACTAAGGACTGTTTGGATCATATASGTAAGGATAAGTTACCTTAAGGGTAAATCTTTGCTGGGAAGGCCTAAGGAAACATGCATAGCATTTGTAGTAATCTTGCAATTGGATATTGCAGCAATTCCTGCTGCATAACCTCCACTTGAAGCAGAAAATGAGGATTTGTACCCTTAACATTGACAGTACAGTTCCTCCCTCTCTCACAAAATGGGTTGGGTTGGTGCACCATGTTGCAGTGCTTGGTAGCTCTGACCCATGGGATACGACAGCATTGTGCTGAAAACAGGAGGCTTCTCTAGACTTTTTTAGCTGGTCTAATTTGGACCTCACTGCACTTGAAAATTAAGGTGGTGTCCAGGGGCATTAACCCTGGAGTAACATGAGCTTTTACCTGCATGGCATGGAAACAAGAAAGGACTCTGGCTTTGCTTCACATCTTCTCAAATATAAAACAAAGAATGTAACATTAATGCTGAACCTGATAGGTTTTCGTACTTGAAGCATCTATGCAATCAAATCCAGATGCTTTTTATATGGGTAGAGGATGTTTTCCCAACAATTTGCACTGCAACCACTGTATGTCTTTTGCTTCATTCTTCATGCTTATCTGAGGTTTCACACTGTGTTCAGTTGCGAGTTCTTGCTTGATGTTACAGAAAACCATCACTGTCATATGCAAACACAACAATTTTGTAGGTCTTTTATTAACCTCATTATATTGAAACTGGCAAGTGCTGTCCATCAGATCTTGTTTTTGTAAGAAGGTGTTATGCTACCTTTGGTGACCTTTCTCAGTGAGTGTTAAGTGTACATGAACCCAACCACATGAACATTTAAGGTCTTTGGCCTCTATAATGTGAMAAATAATAAAAAGGACTTTAGGGAAAATACTTATCATATGTCTGGTTGGAAGGGAAAAAAAACCCATAAGGCCAACACTGTAATTGACTTAGAATGCCATAAAGGGAAATATCTTTTCTCATAGGGAAAAAAGCCTCAATTCACACATGAGCTGCRCCAAGTAGAACTGATGAATATAGCACAATAGTCCTAACACATTCACTACAAACCCCGTCCTGAATAACAAGAAAAAGAAACAAAGAGGAAGGGGGGCAGGGGAATGGTTACCTTCTTGCTCTTGGGAAAAGCTAAAAAAATAAAGTGCTAAGCAATATCAGGGAAAAAGGAAAAATAGTCACATATTATTCATGCTTCACTTGTGTTTGGTACATTCACACAGGCATATTAAGCATGAAAAGAACTCTGAAATGTAAATAGAGACATTCATTGTGTGGTTTTACTTTATTTTTTAAGGAGGAAGGGAATAGAACGAATGGACTCCCCACTCTGCTCTTTCTCAGAAGGAATCTTTTCTGAAGCCATTCTGAGGAAAGCATAATTAACCTTGTTTTCATTAATGCGTCTTTCCTTTGTGGCTTGATGACAAAAAATGGGGGAGAGCATGGGCCACCCTTGGCGATCAAGGAAACATCATAAAAATTGAGGATGAGGTTGTTGTGCACAAACTGAACTATCAAAGGTATGATGGGCTTGAATTCAATTCCCATAATTATACTAATGATGCAGAACATAGCCAGGCCAAAATAACTCAGGTAATTACTTAGCATATTGCTCTAGTTTCTGCAGTGGCAGCCATTGTTTACATCCCTAATTATGCCATGTAGACACATCAAATCACTCATGCTTGTTTTGACTTGAAGTATTCAAAGCAGCAAACACTGATGAGCTGTGTCTTACGGATGCTGCTGTGTGAATGAATGCAATTCAGTAATACTAGTTCATCAGGCTCAGGGTCCAATCCTGCATGTCTGGCATACTCAGAATTCCTGCTGCTGTGACTGCCCTATGCATTTGTTTCATTGAGAACTTCTCCTTGCCCCAAGCAGATGCTGAAGTGTTCCCTATTCACASAGCTGAGCACTCTGTGTGCCCTCAATTTTAAGAGCATGAATAGCCTATTGCAGGTCAGCCGGACTGCTCAAATGTTTTACGGGAGAGTTACCACTGGTTAGGATACAGTCAGAGTTTTAAACATCTAAAACAAGAGCATTTTCTTCTGGGGCAGTGGAGCAAGGGCAAAGGAAGAACTTGTTTCAATTACTAACAGCAGGAGCAAAAAAGTACCCCACCTGAAGTTGTCATCCACCACCTACCATTTTTAAACTGAATCGTTTTTCTTCACAGGAATGAGGAGGGGAAAGAAATTAATTACAATAGAGCAACTTCATTCTTAAAAAAAAAAAAAAAATAAAAGAAGATTTGTTAGTATGTGCAAATGGGTCTGTTGGGCATTTACACCTCTAGTGGTCATATGTGCTGTGATTGGTTTCTTTCCCCTGCAAAACAGTGTGTTCTCTAAGGGTTGTATACCAGTTCATGTGCCAAGTGCTACAGATACTTCAAACTGTGTCTGCAGTCCTAAGCAAGCTGCTTTCTCTGCTCTGTGTCTCARTCTCCCCTTCCACAGACATGGACTAATAATGCTCATCTATTTTAACACTTCAGGGCTTCCTATTTCAAAATGCAATACAAATTTGTTGTGTCAGGCCATTCAAAGGATCCCTACAAACTACAGTGAAGGCCAGCATTGTGCACCTTTTTATTGCCCAGATGGCTGATTGCACTAGGCTAAGAGTCCAAAAACACAAATAAATTTTGTCTTGCATATTTTTATGCCAGTGGTTTTCTTTGCAACCTGCATATATATTTAATTTATTTTTTTCTGCTGGAAACATAGTGAAGATATACTTTCTATGTTGTCTCTGGGAAAAAGACTCATAAAGGGTAAATTGTTCCACTGGAAATATTCTCCTATTAGATGAAGTTAGTTTACCCTTTGGCAGGAATATACCTAGCTTTCAACTGCAGTTACAGCTCCTTGAGCATTTATAATACACTTTTTAATGGAAAGAATTTCAGGCTCTTCTATTAAATCCAATTCAGTGTCAACTCTGAGGGAGAAGAAGGGGTCTTTCAAGCAATTTTTTACCCAGAAAGCATGTTACAGATTCTGAAAATAGTCTGTGCATACATTAATGGCTGTATTATGAGGTAGCCAAAACTGAAAAGATCTTGAGCACTTTTTTAACTCCCATTGGCTCCAGGAGAGCTCAGTACTTCACAGAATCAGCCTGAGGGAGAGAGAAGGAGAACAAAGTGAGGATACACAGTCCCAGCAGTGCTCTGGTGATGCATGCAAACATTTTGCAGTCAAAACGCCCCACAGGACCATGAAAGGATGTTTCAGTCTGTAGCTCATTTAATCAAGGGCTCCCCCTCACCAGAGGTGTTCAAAAGGAATGGATCTTATCRTGTGAACTAAAGGCTAAAACAAGAGAGGCTGCTTTGACTTTGGATTGAACACTGAAAGAAAAACCCTTTTAGCAGAATAGTGCATGTCAGGGGAAAACAGAAAAGAAAACATGCCCTCACCATGGTGTTTGCAGGTGTCACAGAGGAGAGTGCTGCTTTTTAAAGCCCATTATTTCCTTCCAGTGCTTGACTAAGTGTATATCCCTCTTGCTTTACAAATTATTTTGTTGAGCAAWAGATGAAGATTTTAGTTACTCCGATGCTGAACTGGCAACAGAACCAAATGAGCCAACTGAGCTTCTTTGCAAAGACTCTGGTCTCTTATGTTTACAAATCTGAGAGCTGAGGATGGAAACATTGCCCTATTCTTCACTGAAGTRTCCAGGCCATCCATGTTCTCATGGCAGGAAAATTTTAAAAAGGCACCAGGCAAGAGCTGATCGATGACTTCAGATTTGAGAGTTGTAGTGGCCTTTTGACTTCAGTGACTTTGGGTATTGAGTAGTAAGGAGCAATTATTAATGGAGCCAGGCACATGGAATGCAATTTTTGCTTCCATGAGTAAAGGAAGCCTTGCACTTCCAGAGAGCCTCTTAGCCCACTGCAGGCATTGCTGCCCTCCTGCCCCTCCTGGACTCTTTCCAGGGTGATGCACCAAAGCTAYTCAGACTGATTTTTCGAATCAGCATTTTCCAGCCCTTGAGTTTTGGTGACATGTCAGCTAAGGGAAATACTCCCCTCTCTGCCCCTGTCTGGTTATTCCTGCTCTGTACCTCAGCACTGGGGTTTCAAGTCTCATCACCTCTCAGGGATAATCACTGTAGTGYGGGAAACATTACCCTGACAGTGCCTCCAAAGCCAGGCTGCCTGCAGATCACAGCCTGCCTCCGTCCTTGAGCTCCAACTTGACTCTTCCAGGACAATCCTTGCCTTTAGGCATCTCTGCCCCATAGACACTCACCTCTCAGTTTCAGGTGAAGATGCACCTTAGTTATTAGTTGCTGCTGGTTAGTGCTGGTTAGCTGCTGCTGATGTTTCAATACCTGTTTCCTTTAAAGAGGTTCATGATGTAAACTGAAGCAGTGAAACCCTCCAGCTTCACTGGTCATGCTCACAAAAGATATGGCTCATTCTTTCCTTACAGTAAAAACTTTATTTATCCCTTGCTTGCAATGATGGATACTCCTTATTACTTAATACAATGCCTGCTGCCAAGAATGAGGACTTTAATTATGAAAGTAGTAGAAAAGCCTCTTCCTCCCCTGCAAAGTACATAGTTCATGGATGTGGACAGAAAGAGGCTGAATCATCATGCCTCTGTGCTTAGGATGTTTAAAGCCACAATGGTAAAAAGGAGCCCTAAAATGACTTTTAACAATGACAGGCAGAGATCTTCTTAGATATTTAGATGAGGTTCCTCCTAAATGTAGATGCAGTCAGGAATTGTGAGAGAGAGCAGAGAAAAGTGCTGCAGTGGACTGCAGCCTATAGGATGTGTGAAGAAAAATGTAGGTAGTACAGAAATGGCCTTTAAAAGTCTTCATAGCCTACTCTTATACCACAGAAGGTGAGAATCCCTATAATTTCCACTACASTGTTGAAGAAAACTGAAAAAGTAGGGCTGACATGTCACAGCACAAGGTTAGAACTACAAGCTCATTTGACTTCATTTGTGTTTTTAGCAATGGTTCATATCACAAATGTAAGAGACAAGAATTACCTGCCCTTAAGCTTCTTAAGAGCCATGATTTGGCCCTGGTCTCTTTTCAGATTCAAACAATTTTTCTGCATCACTTCAATTGTGTCTGCATCAATCAGMGATGTGAGGATTTTCTTTGGCCAGRGTTACCTTTACAGGGCCTGAGTCCTTTCAGCAAACTTATTAACAGTATGTGGTAAGTACCCTGCATGTATTTTAAACAAATGAAATAGTTTACAAGTTTGTGAAAGTAAAATGCAAGACGGTAAAATTGATAGCTTAAAATCAATCTAAAAAACAGCCAAGCAAATGCATACATTCTCATAACATTTTATGACTCCAGTGAGACAGTAAGGTCACCAAAATGCAAGAGGATAAAACATAGGCAGTTGGCATCTTTATTCTCCAAAGTGCAGGTGCCAGTAATTACTTTTGTCTCAAAACTTAAATATGGAAAATAGTAAAATTGTATGTCACATAAGRAGGAATAAAATGTGTTTTAATAAAGCACATTTTTCTACTTAGAAAAGGTCAAACATGTGTTCCCATTTTCTGCTGAAGCACTACTGTGGTGCTGTGCCTCTGCCCATGCTGCATACACATAAAAAACTTGTCAAATATAAAGGCCCACCCTCYCAGTATTTTTTAAAGTGCACAGGAGATAAAATTTGTAGCCTGGCAATAAAAACAGCTAATAATAAAAGATACTTTCATCCARAAGATTCTATGTCCTTTGGGACTATTTGGCCTTCCTGCAAATCATTTTACATTCCATGAAGCCGATACACTTGTGAATTCCACCATCCTCCTCAGCACACCCCTAGTCTAATGCAAACTTTTCTTTTCTGTGCCTGAGCATTTTCCAGGAAACTTTTCTGGAGTCACAGAGTAATAGATGTTTATTACTAGCCCAATATTAATGAAAAGCCACTGTGCCCTGATTTAATGTCTGGTCAACGTTATACTGCTGTAATAGGGGCACTCATGACCCAGAGGGACAGAGGACATATACATGCATGTTCTGCCACCTGAGCTGGGAACGAGATTAGATTGTGATGGGCTACCAACGTGGCCACAGGCAATGAGTGCCAGAAATGCTCAGTGGCAGGATCTAAAACTGTGCASAGTTCTGCTTTTCACTCCAAAAAGTGCATGTTGTAGTTCTGGATTTACTGGATTAAGGTTTTTTGGAAACAAGATTGTACTCATGGGGGAATAACAAACTGACCCTGCATGTTCAGAATTGGGCACAGGAGTACTTCCACCTTTCATACTTGTACGATTCAGTAGAATCTGGCATCAGGATGACAGTTTCAAGCYCTTTAGGTACAGAATTTTCAGCTTAGGCTTCTTTCCCATGAGCATACAGTGACACTGGAGTTTGTCTGATTTGAATATTTTAATTAAGTTGGAAGCATGACACCAGTCAGACTAAAAGAGAAAAACAGAACCWAATATTTAATGCTTGACCATACAGGATGGCACATGCCAACTTTAGCCCAAGTTGAGAACTCCCAGCCAAGACCTTTCAGAGTCCAGCTGAAGCCAGAGCTCCTACACAGTGCTGAGGGCCTCAGAGGTTTATTGAGAGACACACAGTTCATGGGGAGGTCAACAACAGTAAAAATCATTCTATTGCAAAGGCAGAAAATACCAGTCAGAATGAGCAAAAGTCAAGCACTTTCATTGTTTAAACAGAAGCAGTACAAGGCTGGCATCTTTTTAAAAAAGTGGGGGGTAGCTCTTGTGGTTCTCTTCCTACAGGTTTCACTTCCTTAGGGTGTGTGGTTATTTCRGGTTAGCCCAGCAACTGCCAGAAGAGAAAGCATTTAATTTTCTTGGTTTTTATATTGAAGAACAGGCAAGACAACCATGTACTGGAACAAGAGGAGGGATTACAAAAGCCTGCCCTGAACAGAGAGACTGCGTGGAGATATTCCTACAGTGCAAAGGTTCACAGTAATTCTCCTGTGAAGCCACATTGAACTCTCTGAACAGCTAATATGTGGTGCTTGGGACATGGTTAACCAGACAATGATGTGGAAACTGTTTTTGTGGTGATCCAAGGTGAAGCATGTGTGCSTCTGCCACATGCTTTGCTCTGTGCAGGAATACACATCTCTTTATGGGAATTGAGTGCCTGCAGGTTGTTTGCTTTGTCTGSTTTTGTATCACAGCTGTGGGCCCGGCACTGTTCTCTCTGAAGTCGATTTGGTAGGACTAGRATCTGCTCTGTCATCTTGAGTATCGCCCACCTGTTTTCAAAACCACAGATTTCTCTAAAGAAATGCCTGCAGGTGCTGTAGAGCAAGGCTGCARCAAACAGGCACATGCCTTTCTGTTTGGAGAGATGGGGCTTGGTTGTTTGCATCCTTTATATATGACWGTGCTTCAGAGAGAATTAAACTCAGTTTTGTTATGTAGAGGCAAAATAGAGAAAATAAACAATTGGGACATCATTGCATTTGATTGAGTTGTTTTAACATAGAGGTGAGTGGCACCTAAATGATGTAGACAGCTATTTGCAATGTTATCAATTGAAAGAGTATGATTTAGTTATTTAATGATGCATCTTACAGGAAACTATTAAGTATCTTTCACCTTTGTGCCACCTCACCATGTTTATTTGTGCTAGCCCAAGCTGATTCAGCTGTGACACTCTCCAAGCACTGCTTTTTGGCTGATACTTGCCACAGTGGTCTTGCCTGTGGGCAAGATTGATTTTTCTGCGAGGTTAAACAGCACCTGCATTGTTACCATGTAAATTCCTGGCCTCCTGAGCCACAGATGTCACTCTGGCAAAAAAACAGCTTAAATTTTATAATACGTAGTGTGAGCGTGACAACCTCCGACCTTCCTWAACTAATACAAAGGAAGAGTCTCCCCTGCCCCGGGCCGTGGCTTGACCCGGAGAAATCACTCACCACCTCCCCTGGCCCTGCCGATCCCCTCTGTCTCAGAAAGCCCGGAGGCCACTACCTTCCAGCAAAACCCCGTCCTGGATGAGGCATCCTACATCCCTGCGCTCTCAGTTGCTTCACCWTCAGTGTGTGTATCTTAACCCCGCAGCCTCAAGGCATTTGCAGRCATCCAGGCTCTCCCACTCAGTTCCTTGCTCCGGTTTTGCCGGATGCCTGCTGCCGACTGCTGCGGCCCCCGCCAGCTCTCCCCGTGCCCTGCTCTCTGGGCGTTCGGACAGTGCATGGCATGGGGAGGGAAGGAGGGACTGTGTTAGCAGCACAGATCTCCCCATCTCCCTCCCGTATTTGATACTGCTGGAGGCTCCTTCAAGRGTGCCGTCCCGCCAGATCATAATTAAAAGGCCCAAGGAGTCCCAGGCACCAGCTGTGTACTCCCTTCCTCCTGTTTTTCCTCTCTGTACTGGTCCCCCTCCCTGCCCGAGCTGCAGGCTCGGTTGCCGGGGGCTCCACTGAGGTTTCCCAGGGCACAGCGGGGACGCTGGTCCACCCTGTGCGCTGCTGGCGGCTGACAGCCTGGCAGTCTCCCTCTTCCTCCTTCGGCTGGCCGGGACGGAGGCTTTATAAAAAAAAAAAAAAAAAAAAAAAAAAAAAAAAAAAAAAAAAAAGGAAAAAAAACCTTCTGGGGTCACTGGGAGGGGAAAAAAAATCTTCGTCATGTCTGCGGTGTCTACGACAACGTCCCGAGAAGGAAGAGGAAGATCCCGCCCCGCGGGGACCGCAGGGCTCGGCACAGGGGGTGTGCGCTGGCTGCGGAGCCGGGGGGGTCCCCCCGCCTTGGACGGGAGGGGCTCTGCCTTCCTGCGGAGCCGAGGAAGAAGGGGCCGAGTCACTCCGCTCCCCGCCCCGGAGCGGGTGGGAGCTGTCCTGCTCGGGGCCGGGGTTCGGCGGGGCAGAGTGGCCGGTCCGTCCCCGCGGTCTGTGAGGCACTAGCGAGCCTCCCTCCAGCGCCGGGAGGTGACAGCCCCGGCGGGCAGGGCCGGACAGGGCTGGGGGGGTGTGCGGCGGGTGGCACCCCCCTTCTCTCKTCTTCCTCCTCCTCCTCTTCTTCCTCCTCCTCCTCTTAAGTTGGCCACGGCGGCGCGGGGCGGTGCGCTTCGCCCTGCGCCGGCGGCGGGGGATGTGCGGGCGGCGGCGGGATGGCTTCGGCCGTGTTTGAGGGCACCTCGCTGGTGAACATGTACGTGCGGGGCTGCTGGGTGAACGGCATCCGGCGGCTCATCATCAGCCGGCGGGGCGACGAGGAGGAGTTCTACGAGATCCGCACCGAGTGGTCGGACCGCAACATCCTCTACCTGCACCGCAGCTACTCCGACCTCGGCCGCCTCTTCAAGCGGCTCCTCGACTCTTTCCCCGAGGACCGGCCCGAGCTGTCCCGCTCCCCGTTGCTCCAAGGTTTGAACAGCCTCCGTGGGCCTGGCTCTCGCTGCTGGGCGGGCGGGCGGGTTTCGGTCGCCTCCACTTCCCCGGGGTGGCGGTGACCGGGGAGGACGGGCGGGCGAGCGGTCCCTCTCGGCGGAGGGAAGAGGGGCGAGGAGCTGGAGCCGCTGAGAACCGGACGGGGCGGGGGTGGGGGCAGAAAAACTGCGGGGGCGTTTTGCGGTCGGAAACTCCTCCCGGGATGTTGATTTGTGTTTATTTTTTTCTTTTCTTTTTATTTTTTTTCTCTTTTTTTCGCCTGTTTTTCTGGGGTTTTTTGGGGGGTTGTTGGGGTTTTTTTTGACTGTAGGGTTGGAGCCAGGGCTCCCGCAGAAAGGAGTACCTCAGTATTACTGCTGCTGTTTCCAGCTGCGCGGGTCGGGGCTGGGCTGGGCTGCGGGAGCAGAAGGGTCCTCGTTAGCGCTGCCCCTCTCCGGTGCCTCCGGGCTCCCCGAGGAGAGGCGGGGGGGTGGTTGGCAGGAAAAGGGGTGTAGCTGAAAAATCTCCGCGTATGTTGTTTGCCACAAGGAGAGGGCAAAAAAAAAAAGAGCTGCGGCGCTTGCCAGGGGACGGAACAACTCTGGGAGCTGGCATAATTCCTCGCATAACTTCTGTAAAACGGGAATTGCACCAGCAGTTAGAGATGTCTGTTCTGAACTGGATTAACCAAAGTCCAGAGATGTAGCCCATGCTCAGGCCTTGCTGTKCAGAAGCGGCATGTACCCAAGCTGTCTTAGTGCTGGGTTTTGATTTGTTTAATGTTTGGAGTACCTGTTCTACTCTGACATATTTCAGATGTGTAGWGTGGTGAGGAGCATCCAGTCATCTGAAAATGTATATGTACCTAGCACTTTCAGTGTCCCCACTTGTTTCAGTTACCACATAAATAATTTGATTGAAGAGAAACGGGGAAAAGCCGATTTTCTGCGCATGTTTTTCTCTGTGAAAGGTTGGGGAAGTCCCCAGCTCTCACTTCGCTTCTCACCTTGTTGTGCAAGTGTGACCCGCTTGCAGAGGGTCTGCGTTTTGTCATTCTCGGGGCTAAGGCTTCCCTTTCCCTATCGGTGTAAACCCACCGGACTTCATTCCTGGGCCCTCCCTGTGCGACAGCGGGCTCCTTTCTCTGCGGGTGGGGATTGTCTCTGCCGGGCTGTCTCCCCAAGGATGTTTTCTGGCGAGTGTTTAAAGTGAGACAGGTCGTTTTCCATTGTCCTGCCAGATCCTTAGTCTCTGGTGGTGGGCTAGGTTTGGGGTTTTTATGTGCCCCACATGAAAACGCTCGTACCTTTCCCTCTCCCCAGCTTCYTTGGGTGGCGGGAGCCGCAGCCCGCACCCCAGCGTGTGTTCCCCGGAGCTGGGCTTTCCCGTTCCCGCTGCCGGGAGGCGGYGGCTCGGTCCCGCCGGCCCCGGGAGCTCCGCAGCCACTCGCAGGCCCCGAGTGCCCTCTGCAGACGGCGGGGATGGGCGCAGGGCAGCCGGAGTGGCAGCAGCCCCTCAGCACTCTCGCTCCGRGTGCGGGCTGGGAGATGCTTGCAGKRCTGGGAATGGCTGCAGGCTGGGAATGGGGGAATCCTCCAGCTCTTGCTGCGGGTGCCAGACCCCCTTCTCAGCCCTGGTGCTGCCCGGCATACAGCGCCTCAAGCATTTCGGTTGCTGACCGAGGATCTGAAGTGCTGCAAAAGCTTGTTACCCGTGGCGTGTGTCCTGCCCAAAGAACTGCGGGTGTGATTTTCAGTAGTGCTGAGTGGCWGTAAATTCTAAGTAGCATGGCCTTCAAGTGTACGTGGCACCTGCGCCTCAGGTTTTGAGCATGCTGCGTAGGTTTGGAACGAGCCTGCCTGTGGCTTTCGGGGCACAGCACCTGCCGGAGTCTCTGTGACTAAAAATTGACATCCCAGGGTGGCAGTAGTCCTTCTTGTTGACTTTATGGGGCTCTGAAGAGTAGCTTGGCAGCTGTGCTAGGGTGTGTGCTGTGTCTGGCTGCAAACGGACTCGATCCTTGGCCTCCTGCCCCTCCCAGGGCTCCCTCTGCTTTGGTTACGCACWGGTTACTCACTGCTTATCCTAAAGCCCTTCTCATTCCTCGAGTGAGCATGGTTTCTCTCCTGTCTCAAGGCCTGCCACAGCTTTTGCAAAGTATTAAACTCTTTTCACATCTCTCTAAGGCATTATTTGCACGGTTTGAGCCAGATGGGATTATATTCCCTTGCACGGGCTTTACTTGACAGTCCCAGGTAGATACACCATCAGTGCATGAACAACTGGGAAAGATTAACCATCCTCAGCCTGTGTTGCTCAATCCCTGCCTAAGACTTAGAGCCAGCAACCTTGACTTACCTTTATCTCAGGAACCGGCGCACTGACTTTGGTGGAATTGGGAATGAGCAAAGCATCAGTCCGGGATTTGAAAAATCGAAACCTAATATAAGCAGATTTTGATCTGTTCAGCTTGTTGAGGGGGTGGGGGTTAACTCTGCAACAGAGACAGAATAAAAATCAGGAGTAGTTTCTAAGCAATTACAGCGTGCGTCACAATTTCAGCAATACTCAGTTTAAAATTATGCTGCTCCTGCTCTAAAGAAAATTACWTTGCAGAGTGTGCTTCTCTGCCGAGAGAGCACTTCATCACACCAACATTTTAAATTGGCTGGCCACAGCCTCTGATAACTTGACAAAGTTGAAAGAAAAATCCCATTTAACTAAGTGACGCTGATGCAAAGCTTTGTGTGTAAGAAGAGATTGCATGGGACATGGCCAATCTTTATAAAATTCATGGGGTGAGCAGGGTTTCTTAATGTCCTGTTTAAAAGCAGATGTGCTGCTTGTTACTGTGAAGCTCAATAAACTTAACAGAAACACCTGACAAAAGCACATTATTCTGTGTGCTAGCATTTGGTCATATACATTTTTAGATATTTTTATATATAAGTATATATACAGACATATATGCATATGTATGTGAGTTCATATATGTGTRTTTATCTCAGGCTTTCTGAAAGAAGGTAACTATTAGCTGTGCCTTTTATCTGGAGGAAGTGATAGAGCATTACAAACCAAATTTGCATTGCATTGAAGGACTCCAAAGTCCCTACAGATTTGCCTAAGGAGCATTAAAAGGACTGGCATTATCCTACAGCTCAGTCAAGCTGCAGTGTGTTACATTTAAGGGATATGGTTGAGAGTGGAAGCTTGAGCTATTTGATGTTATTAACTTTTTAAACCAAGGTTTGGGTTATTTTAAAAACGTCAGCAATTTTAGCAAGAGTTAGTTGTTACCTTTATTGCTGCCCTCAGCAGACAGCCCATGCTAAGCAGGAGTGTGCTCCTTCTCTTGCTCAGCACAAGGAAACCATCCTCTCCATTCCTTTCCTGACCCCTCATCCTGCCGGACTGACTTCCACAATGCTCTCCCCTTCCTCATTTGTTGGAGCTGCTGAGTGCTTTGAKATTGCAGGGGAGAGGATGGGAGGTGTAGCTGCCTGCAGCAGTTGTTCATCTTATCCTTCCTTTGATATGAGAGGAGGGGATATCCCCACAGTCTGATCCTGTCTTTGATGACGAGTAAGAACATGGGCAAAGTGCACTCTCTGCATCTGGAGTGTACCATGATGCTGAAGGCCAAGGATGTTCAGAAACACAGGCATCTCCCTAGGAAGCTGGTAAACAAGGTTAGRTATGTGCATACCTGCAGAATGACTAAGTATGATTCACTGTGATGTTACCAGCAGCTTGACAGTATTTTGTCTTTGAAATGTGCCGGTCCCTTGCTCAAGGCAAATGTACAAAAGAGGATCACAGGAAAACACGGCTCCTTCACTCCTGCAGTGAATACAGCCTAATGTTACTAAACTGTCTGTTTCTCTATGCAAAGTCTTCTTTTGRATTTAAATCAGTTTTTATGAGAAAGGCAGAGCCATGGACTTAGAAGTGAGATTAAGAAATAGTTGCAATAGACCAAACAGGCACCAAAAGTGAGGTATAAATCTGGAAAATTGCTCTTTTTTTTTTCTCACTCCCCCTCCCTTCGCAATTTTCTCTGAATGCTACTTGGATGAGGAGGTCTCATCTGAGATTTATCCTAGAACTTGATCCAGCTTTAATGCAGTCAGCAGTCACACACCTCCCTCACCTCTGACTTCAGTGTGGGCAGAATCAAACCCTTAAAGAAGCATTTCAAAGCCTTTTAGCAGCCTTTCTAAGCTGGGGTTTGTTTTGCCCTTGGAGCAACAGGATGTTTTCTGACAATCCTCCTCTGCRCTTGTTTTTGCCTTTTTTATCAAAAAAGGCTCAGATGCTCTTCAAATGTCACTGTTAGTATTGCACCTATGTGTAGTGCCTGGTCCTGCTCTCATATCCTGAGCTGCAAAATTGGAAACTCTGACAGATTATTTTTGTTACTAGATGGGCCCCTCTTCCCAAAGTTCTCATTTTCCTCCTTTCCACGCCTCCTCTGACTCATTCTGCTTTATCATGGCCTTTTTTCTCCTTGCTCTCCTTTCTGTTATTTCCTCTCTGCTTCTCCAAGTTTTGTCTAAGCTGCTTTCTGTTCCCTTTCTTTGCCTGCAGGTTTCCCTCACCAGTATGCAGCCTCCCATGGTTATTTTATGGCTTTCCAGAGCTTCTCTGTTCCCTTCTACCTTGCCAGTGGTTCAACCTCTGTCCACTTGTAGTTTTCCAGCAGTGGTGGATTCCCTATAGAAACTTTGCTCCTTTAGTTTGACCATAACTGAGGTGGAGGCAGTCACTTCACCTGCAGGAGACCTGAGCAGTCCCTCACAGAGGAGCAGTGCTGAGCTCCAGCTCTGAGCCCTGTGCTGCCTCTGGGGTGGCTACCTGCTGCAGAAAGGAGGGGACAGCTGTTTGCCAYGTCCCAGTGGCTGTCCATGGGAAGGTCCTCCAGGGCTGCCATCGGAAGGATGTGCACAAGGCAGAAGGYTGTTCCCGAAGAGCTAGCTCAGGAACTTTGTTTGCTTGCAAATGTCGCGTTCATAACTGAGTTTTCTATGTGCTGCATTATCGCCTTGTTGTTGTTTACAAGACCATCTGGGAGTGTGATTTATGAGAAGAGGGAGCTCTGCAGGAGCAGCATAGTGGTTTCCACAGACAGCAGCTGTTTCTCGGTGCTGTGACAATACAGATAAATACACTGCGCCCATTGTGCTCTTTTCATTGTTGACATTGTCGGCAGTTCATTAGTGGAGCTTGCTCAGAGATTCTGTCTGGCAGACAAAGGATGCAGYCCTTGGTTATCAGGCTCTAGCAGAACTCTGTAACCAAAATTAAGTTTGTGGCTTCTGGGTTTGTTTTTTTATCAGCTGAATTTCATGGTTCATTTGTGATGATGGAGATAAATGAAGCTGGCTGTGTTGTTATAAAGCTAGGCACAAGTTGCCTTTTTGTGGTGATCCAAGGCAATGTGTCAAGGAAGTTTTCAGTGGAAAGGAATGGAAATGAGGTGTGTTTTTCATGACAGTTCTCASCTGATAAGAAACCAGCACTGAAAATGGTTGTAGGAGCTTGCATTTTTCGTCAGGTTTTGACTTCTTTGTTCACTCTTATCTTGTGCACCTTTGACATCTTCTTTCTTGTGGCTCATCAGGCATCAACACAGGAAGCTCTGTGGGGAAAGCCTGTCTGTTGAATTCTGCCACCGAAACCTGCGTCTCCCTTCCAGAGATCCTGGGAGATCCCTTGAATAATAATGCAATGTGTGTAAAACCCATCACCTTGAGGGTCTGGGTTTCTCAGCTTTTAACTTGCATACGGGTATTGATCTGTGTCAGGGTCACTTTTGTTCTTGGGGATTTCAGTCAGACAGTTGTTTGGACAGGACTTTTCCCTATACTGCATCTGCTTCATATGAACTACAAAAGAAGAAAGGTGTGGGCAGGGTTTTGAAAGCTCTCTCTCTGCATCAAACAGATTAATCTCAGTATCTTCAGTATGTTTGTCACTACCTAGTAAAACTTCTGAAAATAAGGAGTGACCTACAWGCATTTTGTRTASTGACACCTCTTTAAAAAAATYTGTTCMTCAACKTCAAGTTTAAGAAGGGCAGGACAAYGTGATAAATGTCAAAAATCCACCTCTCTACACTTACCCCTCTTTTCAGCTTCACTGTATCCTTTTAGCTGCTCCTTCAGTAATGCCACTTAGAAGGATCTTGTCAGTGATAATGCATCAATAGTAAACCCTTTGTAAAAACTGTAGGGACTTCCTGTCTTATGGGAGGGGGAAAGTGTGCCTGCCCCAAGACAGGGGTGTTGTAGAATTAGGCAAGAGGCATCAAAGAGCAATTGCTAGAGCTGCCAGACTTCMGTCAGACCAGTGCTGTGGCTAACTCTAGGATCTGTCCCTGGTGATGAGAACCAGATGCTTCAGAAGACAGCATAAATAACAGGCAGAGAAAAGAGAAGTGACAGTCCTGGTTTCTTGAAGATCTGATGTCCCTGATTGCCTGTAATTATCACCCCTCTCTGGATCTTATCAAGTCTTTGGACTTCAGGGATTCCTGTGGTGTTATTTCTGCAGTTATTGAAGAAMAGTTGTGTGAAACAAGTTTTCCCAGCTGCTGGGGTTTTTTTTTCATTCCTTGCCTTTACATACCCCTGAGTATTCCTTTGTCCTTCTAGCTACCTTTTATCCTACTCTCCTTCATCAGAGAAGAGACAGATGTTAGTGGGAGCTGTTTTGGCCATTTTAGAATCCAGTCTGAAGTGGTTAATGCCATAATTCCCAGGTGACAAAGTTGAGGAAACACATGTTTGTGGTGAGGAGGGATGYTACCTGAGAAGTGCTAGGAGGTGTGAGGTATGGTGCCCGTGAAGGACTGGAAAATGCAGAAATAGTATTGAGAACCTAATTCAGCAGAGGCAGGGAAAAAGAAGCAGTGAAAAGCAGTAAAATAGCAGAAATGGGGCTGAGTTGTCACCTTTCAGCTCTGGCCCATGTGCCAGCTGAGTAGCTTCAGTTTCAGCATGTTTCTGTGGAATATCTCTCTGTGGGTCTGTACAGAAGTTAACTGGATGTGGTCCCTAGCAGCCTGATCGGACTTTGGACCTGGCCCTTCTTTGGATGAATCAAATTATACTCTTTTATTTAATATTAATCTGTCATTTTGTATACCTCCTCTCATGACTAGGACCTTCCTTCTATTGCTCCATCTACATGCTGGATTTTGTGTGTGCACAAGGGTTGGAACATATCTGAGGGAAAGGAGGAATGAGGGAAAAGGATAAAAAAGTTTGAGCACTGCAGTGTTAATGAATACCGTAACTGGGTGGAAGGGGTACATCTCCCGATCAAGACACAGTCTGATCAGAAGAGAAAGTCAAGTAGCAGTCTCCCATGAAAGACAACTCATTTGTCTTCCCTAAAGATTTGAAATCCCTAAGTGCTGCTTGGGAACTTGTGCAAAGGGAGAAAGACAGACTCATAGTTTGAATCCATAAGCCTCAAAACTTTCATGCACTGTAGATTAGCAGGACACAATAGGATTTCTCTCTGGATTTGTTACTCCTTTTGTCCCTTTGATACCTACTCTGCAGTCTTCCTAAAGGGGATGGAGAGRGAAATAGATGAGAGGGGCTCAATGCAACTTTAATCTTCATGTACTTATAAAACACACAGCGTTTAGGACTACTGGCATTCCATCTTGTACATATCTTCATAAAGTACACCTCAGCTTCTGCCCTCGCTCAGCTTCCTACATACATAGAACTGACTTTGAGAAAATAGGGTGTCTCTTGGACACTCTTTGTTCCTGTCCTGACCACAAACATGAAATGTAGTCCTTCAGATTGGAGAGACAGGGTTTGCCCRCAGTTTGAGATTGTGTATACAGAGTGATTTGTACATAGCAACACATCTCYATAAAAACAGACTTCTGTGTGTCTTTGAGATGACATAGGAGGCAAACGTGACTCGGGCATGAACTTACTCTTCCTTGGAAGGCACTAGAGGATTTTTGAGGCAATGCTCAGTCTGGCCACTGACTGTGAGGAACTGCTGTTATTTCGTTATGAGCCGTGAAGCACATTCTGCCTTCCTGTGGCAGAAGCGTGGGGTGCATTATCTGCGGTTTTCAGAATGTCATTAGCTGCAGATTTGGTGGCTCACATGGCAGCGATAGGACAGCCCTACCAAGGCTTGTGTTTACATCAGGASTTGGCTCTCAGTTCGTTCTCCTCTGCTGCTGGGCTCGTTTCCTGCCTGTGTGCAGCTCGGGGCCCCTCTCCCACGCTGTGAGCCAGCGTGCCAGGTACACAGCTGCTGTCCTGCTGTCCTGCTGTCCCAGCCTCCTGCAGCTGCTCCGGCACCAGGGAGCCAGGGCAGGAAGAGCTCTGCAGCCTCTGCTGCTGCTCGGGCTCTGCTTTTCYAGACACAGGTTGCTCTGTGCGAAGTTGCTACCTACGCTTGGTCCCAAACTGAAAGCAAATCCTTTCCACTCTTAGAGATTCTGCCTGGGGCTCTTGGTCTGGAAAGGGGCAGAGCAAATGTCAAAGGGATTGAATGAGGTCACTGAGTGTGTGGGCTGTGCACACAGCAGAACCCTGCTGCAGGAATCTCCCAGATGGCACAGGTGAGTGCCACACTGGGTTAGGCAGAGTAATCCCGCCTGTCACCGAGCTTGTGGCCTCCCCTGTGTGCAGGGTAAAGGAATCTTAGAGGTTTGTGGTATTTGGCAACAGGGTTTGTGGTAAAAAAAAGGAGCCAGCAGGACTCCAGTTTACCTCATACTCTATAAATGTAAGCGTTTATAGCATTTAAATYACTTGAAATAATAGCTAATTGTCCAAGCGCAGTATGGGTAACAAGGCAGAGAGCGAAGTTTTCCTGGGAGGAGTTTGTGCATGTTTTCCATTAGCAGTCAGACAAGGACCAGAGCCGAGAAAAAGGCATGAGARCAGCCTTTCACCATGACCTCACTAACAATTTTCCCAGCTCTGAGCTCAGCTTTGTTGCATGACTGAACAAGTGAAGAAAGCACAACTGGCTCCAGGATACTGGTTCCTTTACTGCTATCTTATTTTTGTTTTATAGCAAGCAGAGTAGAGGGTCCTGGATAGTAAAAGCCCCAGATGGAAATATAGGCTAGACATGTATTTATGGCCCATGGGCACACTCAATAGCCTTGGGACACGTTGTAGCTGCTGCATGGATGCTTCATATGTGGCCAGGGGGTCCCACGCACTCCAGACGCACCCACCTTTGGTGCATTTGTGTCAGGGTTGATGAACAGTGGGAGCGCTGGGCTCTGTCTGCAGAGTCAGCTGGCCTGTCTGTGTGTCTGTGWGTCTGTTTGTTCAGGCGTTTCCAGCGTCTGGAGATCCTACATCAGTCTCTGGTGTGTTTTCCGCCCTTTCTTTCTGCCTCGACAAATCTTCCAAACAGGAGAAAGAAGACAGGCAGGGGTGAACCCCCCCCCCACAAGTGAGGAATAGACCTGGAAACTTGGGTGCAGTTCTGCGACTCTTCTTTGCACAAATTCTGCTTCCTCCCAAATTTGGTATTGTGCCTGGGTGAGAAAGGGGCTTGGATGGGGCATCCCAGCCTGCAGTCTCTTGCTTCTTCTGCAGAGTCTGGGGTTCCTGAGGTGAACTCTTTGACAGGAGTGGTTTGAGGTATTCCCTGCTGCTCACCTAATTGTGCTGGCAAAGCAGAAGAAGCTCTGTGGTGTGGGGTGGGAGAGGAAATGAGGTGCAGGGGTGGGTGAGAGCACCTTAAGCCAGTGTTGACACCACAGACGTCACCTTGCGAACACACAGTGTTCCTCACATAGGTGCTGTGGTTGATGACAGCAGCCAGTTAGAGAATGCTGAAAGGGATGGAAAGGAGGGACCAGGACTTCCACAACTCCTGGGTGCTGGGGCAGGCAGTGCCTCACTCTGGTTAACGTGGCTGTGGGGCTGGGAGCAGCTCCTCGGGTTGTGGGATTGTGGTCTATGACTAACTGAAAACCACAAGAACATCTGTTAACTTTTAGAAACAGAGACTTGTAGAATTAAGATAAATGAGGGCCTTACAAACTTCATGGCATTTGCAGAAGAAATTAYGGGTTCAAATWTATGTGTATATATAGCCTGTCGAGYGGTTTCTGTGTGTTTGGGCTGTAGATGTATGAAAAGGAAGGCTTCAGCCTGGCCAAACTGAGCTCCCCGTATGGGGAATTCATTTAAGGTCAGCARCTTTACGCCCCAAAGCTGTGCATCTGCAATCATTAAACACATGCATAGGAAGCTGTCCAGGCAGATGTATCACCCTCCTTCCTCCGCTGTCTGTTTTTTGGTTTTGCTATTACTGAAAGCTTCAGTACGAAACAGTTTTTATGGTGTCAGATGTTACAAGTCTTCTGTGCCAGTTTCCAAATTYGAGTGCGGGTTTGTATGGCTGGTGTCTTTCCAAGAGGTGGAAGGAGATATTATACCAGTGCTGGAAATTCCTGGGGAATGCAAGAAGCTGTAAAACCTCCCACGGGGTGATGTGTGACAGTGCAACAGGCTGACAGCCCTGTCTGACTTCTTGGTGAAGCATAAAAAGGCTGTGTGGAGCTGCAGATGCTTTCCCTGATTACTAATGAGAGAAATCCTGACCGCTTGGCTGGTTTTCCTCATGGGATGAATGCTCAGGGTTGTTGCCGAGGTGGTTTGGGTTTTTCTTTTCCTTTTTCTCCCCCTCCTGGCCTGAATATCTTCATTTGTTTGAAAGTATCCCTCTTCCTGGTAAAATACTAAYTCCAGCAGCGAATGCTTATCTGGGGAAGGTTCTGAGATGGAGGGCAGATTWGAGAGGGAGCAGCTGAATGCTGAATCCCGGGTGGATTGGCAATGAGGTGTTTGTCTGCAAGGTGGGAGCCACAGCTGGGCTGTCTCTGCTCTGGCTCTATCAGTATTTATGCAGASTGGATCAAGACCAGCAGGAGAAATGAAGGCACCCTATGGCAGCTGGCACCAGGGTGGCTGGCTCTCTTTCCTCTGATGTGGGCTACAGCAGGGCCAGCAGTGTGTTTCAGTGGGTGTCTGAGCTGTGGGGCCATGGTCAGATTGTTTTTTTCTTTTAGGGAATATGAAAGCACTTTTGTTGAAAAATTTGAATTTCATTCAGGTGTGGGATGGGAACATATTTGTGGAGTGGTGAAGGAGATCCACCCAGGCCTGCACACACACTGCAGTTAGGACTATGAAAGGTGCTGGTCTGAAGTACAGGTCTGTAGTGTCTAGCACAGCCCAGCTAATATGCAGTTTGTGGACCCATGCAGAGGAGTTTATTCACATTTACAGCTTTTCTGAAAATTTCCAAGCAAAGTTACCTGACTGTAGTGTACAMCAGCCAAAGCAAGACACACACCACCTTCCTTATATGCTGCTAGGCATTGCTCTGCTGTCAGGAGAGGAGAAGAGTTGTGCCAGAGTGAGTCGACAGCCATGCTGAAAAAACCGCTGAAAAAACAGGCAAAATGAAGGACTGTTGAACAAGAGAAAGGCTTTTTCAAACAGGCGACTTTCGTGGGACAACTGACAAGTAAACCTGGTTGCTTTGGAGACAATCTCTGTTTTATTTAGAGCTGTAACTGGAGGAGAGCTGACAGCTTCCAAGTCACACTTTTGTCTGGAAAGTTTGGATGGGATCATATCTCGTTGGTAGCAAACAACAAGGACTGGTGCAGACTGAAACTGTGTGTGAACGTTGTTCCCACAGTCTGCATGTTTGCTGGTTCTGTGTTTGTCTTTCGAATAGGGAGGTGGAGATGTACTTACTTAAACACAATTCTAGTATGTTGAAGTGCTTTGCAGAGTTTTTATTTTGATGGTTTTGATTCATTGTGTCTTTTCCTGTTCCAGCTTTTTGTTGTTT
>NW_026623335.1:2071672-2126553 GCF_030028575.1 Malurus melanocephalus
TATCCTGCTCTTTGGAAAAGAAGCACAAATGTAGAGGTCAGATGATGATTTGGTTTGGAAAGGCAGGTTGCAAATATCGGMATTAAAAGGGCCGCTAGAGGGATGTGAGATTCAAGGGTTTGCATCTCCTTATATGCCCTGTACATGCACATAATCTGTGCTGTATTCCCTTCAGCCTGCTGGAGAAGAGAGAAGGTACACACACCCTGCAGGTTATACATACAAATTATGGTATTAGAGTTATACTGAGCAAAGTAAAATTTCCATCTTAATCCCTTCTGCAGCACCGTGGTAATTCAGTGACTGGTTATATGAAAAAAACCCTCCTGACAGTTATCTTGCACTTGAAGAACATGATACTGAAAAATTTTCCTTGGACCTCTCACTGGGGCTTACAGTCAGAGAAATACGAAACTGCTCTCAAAGTCTTTTGTTTAGCTTGTGTTTATTTTTTTCCTCTTATCTGTCAGGCTTTCTTTTGGTTTTCTTGATTTTTTTTTTTCCTTTCTTTTTATTTACAGAAAAAGGAAGGATGAATAATGGTTGTCAGAAGCAGAAAGTGGGCTGTTTAATTATCACTGCTGGGAATGCTGTGTAGTGAAACTGTGGGTGAGGGAGTAGGTGGTTCTACTTCTGCTTGTCTTGCAATTCCTACACRTGGTCATAAACAGCTGAGTTTGTGTCAGGCTTGCAACTCTGCTCGTAAACTACACCCACCTCAGCTTGGGGTGCATGCTTTATCATCAGTTGGTTTAAAGATGTTTCTGGGAGGCATATTTGAAGTTATTCCACATCTTCCTGAGTGGCTGATTCTGGCTGCTAACGTGAGTGAAAGTGTGCTTTTGTTTATGCTTATGGTCTGTTTACTTTGCTTCYAGGGCTCATCACAATAAAAGAAGCCCATGATATAGAAGCCAGACTTAATGAAGTGGAAAAACTTCTGAAAACTATTATAAACATGCCCTGGAAGGTGAGTAAGCCAAGTTCCAATGTAGCCCAGCTTGACTCCTCCTTCATGCTGACATGCACTCTCATGCAGATTAAATGTGATGGGCTTTGYCAAACCCTGAAAGAAGCAATTTATTGAGTAAATCAGAGAAATGCTGAGTGCCAGAACTGTGTAAWGATGCCTCCAACCTGTTGCTCGTAATAAAACCTTCTGTCATACTGTGAAGGGCTGGAGATGGAGAAGAGGGAGAAAGCAAACTACTGGTTAAAAATGAATGTCTGTTTTTGTTTCCTTTTTTCCAGTATTCAAGGTCTGAAGTTGTCCTCACATTTTTTGAGAGATCTCCTTTGGACCAAGTTCTAAAAAATGACAATGTCCATAAAATTCAGCCAAGCTTTCAAAGTCCAGTTAAAATATCAGGTAAGAGTTGTTAACTTCCTGCAGTCGACACAAGAATTTCAGAATGAAAATTACTTTATTTGCTGTTCCCATTATTATTTCTCTATCAAGAATTCAAAATATAGTTCTCAATAGCCTGCATTATGATATAGAACATATAATTAGCCTTGATATACTATGCAACGTGCATTCAGGCAATAAAGTGACAGGTGAAAAAGGAGGCTGACAAATGCAAAGCAGTTAATGTGAGGAAAATGCAGTCCCTACTGTGTGTSATCACATATGACAGTGCTGTTACCACTTAGAAAGGAGGTTTTGAAGCTATCAATGCAATTCTGTGAAAATGGAAGTGTGGTGCCAAGCAATGAGCAATACCAGAAGTGAGAATATTAGATGTCATGAGGAGAGGAGGGGGAAACAGAGGAGAGCACAACCCCATATTGAATACAGTATGCACAATTTYAGTTTCTCCATCTCAGGATATAATAGAATTAAAAATTATACAAATAAAGAGCAAGCATTCAAGTTGTTGAACAGCTTCCCTAAGAAAGAGAATAATTAAAGGAGGACACTTCACCTGTGAGAAGAGATGACAGACTGGGGTATGATGGAAGCCTCCAAAGCTGTGGACAGAAGGAGGTCAATTACCTGTGCTTCTCATGAAACAAGAGCTATAGGTTATCCAATATCATTGACAGACAACAGGCTTTAAACAAACAAAAGAAAGGCTATAATATTATTTTGCTTCCATRCAATGCATAGTTAAGGAGTGGAGCTCATTGTCATAGGATATGGTGAAACTGAAAGCATAAAGTGACTTCAAAAGAGAATTAGAAAAGCAAGTGGAAGAGAAAAGTACATTGAAGTTCCTAAACCACAGATTGCTAGTGGGTAAAGTGGAGGGCAGTATTACTCAATCCTTTCCTATTCTTTAAGCCTTCCCCCTCTTCATCTGCTACTGACTGCTGTTGAAAGGTCGGTGAACTTCTGGTGTGCCTGGTTTTGTATGTCTATATTGTAACATCTCAAAAAAGAGCCTAATGGCAATTGCTGGGTTTGCAGCACCAGAAGAGCTTATTCAGAGAGTTAATTGAAGTGAAATGCTACACGATTCTCCAACATATATAAAGAGTTTAGCAAGAAATTGGTATCAGTTCTCTTTGGTACTAACAAAACATTAGTTGATGGCTAATCAACATCAACCAGCTAAAGGTGTATACAGTGTGTCCTAAGGCTTGATCTCACACATAGGGTAAACTATTTGTAATTGATCCTTAGCTCTGGTTCTGAGTAAATAGGTCTTCTGTTAAAAAAATTTATTCCTTTAATTGAATAGAAGATGGCCTATGAGTACTGTGTGGCACAGAKCCTCAGTGAGAAGGGTGGTCTTGCCAGTCTGTCTGGGCTGGTGCCTTCTTGTAGGGCCCCCAAGCCCAGCCTGTAGTGTAAAAAACAGCCCACAGGGTCATACTGCCAAGTGGGGTGATGGAGGTCTGACCTCCTGGGAGCAAGAAACAGGAGCCAACAGGCTTATCTCACATTCACCTGTGCTTAGCGGGGTTTGGATGATGTCTTGAGTCAATGTGGAAACCTCAGGTAAAATTCTTCATGTGTATGTTCTTGCCATTAGTCATCTGCCAAAGGCTGCACATGGTTATGCATTTTGCTTCTGAACACCAGGACATGTTCTCAGCACCAACCCTTGAGAGCCCATTCATGGGTTTYGTCTGAAGTAATTTGCTACTCTGTGAGACCAGAGCTGCAAAATGGATCCTAAATCCTGCCCATTATGAAATGAAGGAGCCCCACACTACATGCTTTAAAAATGTTTCAAAGGGTGTGTGCTGTTGGTGATACCTTGCTCTTCTTAGAGCAATTACCAAGAATAAATGTATTTGGAATTGYATAGGTTGCCTCCTGAAGCATTGCTCTGCTCTGGGGATTTTCCTGTGTGGAAAGCTTTCATGCACTTTTTGGGAGGGCGTGCAGCCCCTCAGGGAACACGGACTCGGTGTGTGCGTGACTGAGTCTGGCACATGGTGGGTACARCAGAGAGAAGGTACCTGAGATGAACCTAAATTCAGAGCAAGGGGGCCTGTCTGATGGACAGGAGTCAGCAGCAAAGGGAGCCCTCCTGACAGSCTGTGGAGGAGCTGGGGAAACCATGTCAGCTGAACAACAGCATGTTTTAATTGTAAATGATGTTGGTAGAGATGAGTCACACCCAATTAATTGGAGGACGATTCTCCTATCTATGCAGCAATCCAAAACATCTTGTGGTAATTAATTTTATAATTTAAGAGATTGCTGCTTATAGATGGAATGTGATGCACATAGATGGAAATGTGATGTTAATTGATACTTGCCTCATCTGGATGTCACACACTGGAAAAGGTTTAGTGTCCAGCAGCTCTGTCGGTAGATGGCAGTAAATGACAATGTGTAAAGCAGTTCATGCAGCAGTGAAATGCTGTAGCTCTTAGGTCAAGTCAAGGACACTAGGAAAATCCTGGCATTCCTGTTAGTCATAGTGCAGCTTTTTATCTGGCTTGCAGTCTTGGAAAAGCAGGCAAAACGTTTTGTGTTCTCTGAGAAAACAAATTGTCCCCTGTGCGGTCCTTCCCAGGGTGGTAGGTGATGGGGAAGAGAGAACGAGCCACCCTCTAAGATGAAAGCTGAAAGCTGAATTTGAATTTATCATGTAAATCTTATTGTACAATCACACAATGTTGGCTCAAGATGAGTCATGTGAAGTGTGATTCTGCTGGGGCTCAGTGTTTTCACAACCMCCAAAAACATTCTGTTAAATTGAGTTGTAGCAAAATACAGACTGAAAGTCAAAGATAACTCACAATAAAAATACGGAAATAAGTTCTGGCTTAACCTTGATGCTGGAATATGTAAATGTTAAAAAAAAAACATCAAACCCAAAACCCTCTCCTGTCTCATCTCCTGTTCACTAGCTCCTTGAACTGTACATGCAGCTGAATTTGTTTGCATGTTTTCTGCCTACCATATTTTCTGCCACAGACTAATTTTCTTCTGTTGTCCTGATAATGCAAGGCTGTAACATGGGGTCTTGATCTCCTTGAGGGAGATCAAGAGTTATCCTACTTAAGTCAGTGCTGATTTTTTTTAAAAACGTGCTTTTATTTTGTGGTGGTCCTRGCTTCATCTAAAATAGTGTGACTAGAAGAAATCCTTTCTTGATTTGCCTCAATCCTGACTCACCTAACTTGACTTTCCATACAGCACAGATGTGGGTAACTTCTCATTCACATAAAATAGTATTCTTCTGTTATCAGGTCTCCCCATGGCAGTAAATCAGTGGAATCAGGTGTGAAATTTAGATATTTTGTATTGGAGGCTTCTAACACAATGAGAAACAAAATAAGCAGGGGTAAAGATAGYGTAAGACATGGTGTTGCTTTACATGAATTGACTTATGGTTGAATTAACTTGTAATGTCAATTTTTATTTCCTTTTTCATGTCCTTTTAATTTTTGCTTAATTGGCTTAAGCCAGGGACTGTCTAAGAAAAAAAAAAAAAAAACCAATTATGATTTGGTAGTGGTAATTGTTTCAGATGCTCTGTGTCATGAATTGGTTAGGTGAATAAAATTGCTAGAGCACTGGTGGTTTGCGGATGTAAGAAGCTGTGAAACCAACTCTTCATTCCTGCTTTCATGTGCAGRTTTTCAATGTCATGCACACATCTCAGTTCATAGCTGTGTCAATTACATATGATACGCAGTTGTTTTCCAGCTTTTTTAAAAAATCTTGTTTTCTTTCTTCTCCCAATAGAAATCATGCGATCAAATGGATTCTGTTTAGCCAACACTGAAACAATAGTCATTGACCACAGTATACCTAATGGRAAAGAGAAGCACCTGGATGTGGATTCAGCAGAACATCTGTAAGTGGAGTTTGAGCAAGAGCAATGCACCTTCAGATAAATTGTAGCTTTCCCACCCCTCTAGCAAAATGTTGTTGCCTGTCTAAGAGAAAGGCTGGTATAGCTGTCATCCCGACTGGTTAAATGTTACTGGGCCTGATTGCTAACACTTCCCAGCAATTTCCTGTTAAAGCGGATAAAATGGGAGAGTGTTTGACTCCAAAATGCTCAATCCTTTGTGTATGAAAAAAGAACTGAGGTTGCTGTAGGGGTGCTGCCAAGGCAGAGCAGAGTTATTTCTTTCTCTCATGACTGATGAGAGCTGCTKTGAGCCCAAACTTGGGAACTCAGACAGCCTCACAAATGGCATATCCTGCTACAAAGGATAGTAGGATGTTTGGGAAGCAAAACACTGTCCTCAGAGGGACATATCTCTGWATGTAATTGAACAAAGGTCAGCAGYTGCTCAGCTGGGACTTGGGGTAGCATGTGTGTTTTGTTAGGGGAAAAGCAAGTTAGATTAGTCTTATAGGWAATTTTTGCTTCCTAATGCATGCAGGTATTCTGGGGTCAGACCCTGGTAASCAGAAGGGCTTTTATGGTTATAAACTAAAGCACAAGAAGTTCCACTTCAACACRAGGAAGAGCATCTTTRAGTGTATCAGAGCACTGRAATAGGCTGCCCAGGGAGGTCATGGAATCTCCYTCTSTGCAGACATTCTAAAGCCACCAGGATGKGTTCCTGTGTCACCTGCTCTGGGTGACCCTGCCTTGTCAGGGGRTTGGGCTGRATGATCTCCAGCCATCCCTTCCAAACCCAACCATTCTGTGATTCCAGGATTAATGAAGGTCTTAAGTCCGTGACTGTGTTGACAGGTGGGTATTGATAGAAATCTGCTCCTACAGATTCCTGTCATACCAGGTGATTGATATTTCAATGAGCTTCAGGTAGTGAAGCATTTAATTTTTTTTTAATGAGAAATATTGGCCTACTTTTTCATTAGACCAGTCAAATGAAGGAAACAAAATACTAAAAGCTTTTATCTTTGAATGTAGCAATCTGTTTTGCCACATTTGAGATGTGGTCATTGCCAGTCTGTAACAAGGTTTAGAGCTTGGCAAGATTTTGTCAGAGTGTCTCTGTCTCCTGTGTAATTTCTTGAAGTCTTTTTATTAACTTATCACTTAGTGTTTTGAACCTTGGCCTTGCTARCAGCATTTAAGCTTATAAGCTTTTATTAATAGGGCTAAAATTGCCCACTAGAAGTAATTCTGTAAGGTCAACACCTGGAAATTAAAGTTGTTACAGTTCAGTGGATCACTCTTTGTGCTGGGAGTGACAAATAATAGGAGAAAATTACCAAAGAAAACATTTTCCTCCTTATTTTGATAATTTTTTTTAATTATTAAAAAAATATTTATGGCTAGTTTTGATTTTAAAAATGTGCCCCAGTCCAAGCAAAACTTACCAGCCTGGGATCAGAAACTGCARTCATCTAACTGTCATCCCACTGAAGTCAGAGACTCTTAAGGTCAGAAAAYACTAATGTGATAAAAACTGAATAGTAGGTATAGCTTTCCAGAAACTGTGGTGGAAGAAATGAATCTAGGGTAACAGCCTGACTTTGYGCATTTGTGATTTAACTTTCCAAAGGATGTGGAGTCAAGAAGTTAATAAATTTCAAATGTGTGTTTTATATGGTGCCCTAAATTTTCCTGTCCTGCAGCTGTATTTTATAGCCAAGAGGTAATAGCCTGGAGATAATGGCACCAGTGTAGCACAACTGTTTTGTAAAAATTGAACTTTTTTTCAAAAGCAGAAATTTTCTATACTGTTGGTTTAAATGTATGTTATTAGCCCAGAAAGGAAACTTTCAAAATTTTCAAAATCCTATGCTGTTCCCTTTTGGTCTCAGTAAAATTGGATTTATGGGATTGGTGTCTTCTACCATAAAATCAGAGTTAATTCCTTGTGGATTGTATATCCTCAGATGGGAATTTTTTCCTTTCAGTTGCATTAAACTCATTATGACTTCTGGATTTTGGCTGCTGATGTAATTGAATGTGACATTTTGCAAAGCAAACCGGTGTTTTTGGGAAGAAGTGCCTGAAGCTTCAGCAGGAAATGCTCATTCCCAATACTGGTTAGCTGTGGTAGCCTGCAGTGCTACCTGCCCAGTGATCCATCAGCTGAAAAGTCTCATTGCTTGTTGCAAAAGAAAACACAGCATTTTTCCAAGCTGCAGTTGGTTCCTCTGTTTTTCTGAAGATGTTCTTTTCTGCTTCCTTCATTTTCCGTCTGGTTTGTCTGGTAGCGCCCCACACTGGTGCAAAATGTGATAATGGCTGTGTGCTCAGCATCCATTTGACACAGTTCTTTTGTGAGTGGTTCTTGGAGAGCACTCTGCGGTCCTGYAGAAAGAAAAAGGTGGTGAACAAATGCATTTGAACTCTTTGGTTTTGTTGCAGAGGTACCACCCTCTGCCAGGACTTTGAGCTTCTGTCTTCCAGGGCAACAGCAGTGTCTGTGGCATTGGATGAGCTGTCATTTTGGCAAATTCACTCCAGTACTTGAAGGAGCCTGCAAGAGAGCTGGAAAGGGAATTTTCGTGGGGGCATGTAGTGATAAGACAAAGGGGGATGGYCTTAATCTGAAGGAGAGTAGGTTTAGATTAGATAATARGGGGAAAATATTTATTATGAGGGTCGTGGGACACTGGAGCAAATTCTCCAGGTTGTGGACTCCCCATCCCTGGAGATGTTCAGAGCCAGGTTGGATGGGGCTCTGAGTAACCTGGTCTAGTGGGAAGTGTCCCTGCCCATGGCAGGGGAGTGGGAAGTAGATGATCTCTAAGGTCCTTTCCAAACCAAACCATTCTATGATTCTATGGAATGTACATCTTTTAAATACTCCCAGTGATGGTGATCAACTGCTTCCCTTGGCAGCCTGTTCCAATGCTTGATAACCCTTTCGGTCAAGAAATTTTTCCTTATATCTAATCTAAATCTTCCCTGGTACAACTTGAGGCACTTTCTTCTTGTCCTGTCACTTGCTACCTTGGAGAAGAGTAGCTACAGCCACCTGGCTACACCCTCCTTTCAGGCCATTGTAGAGAGGCTTCATTTCTCCACCCTGAGCCTTCATTGCTCCAGGCTCAGCACCCCCAGCTCTCTTAGCTGTTCCTCATCAGACTTGTGCTCCAGACCCTTCCCCATCTCCACTGCCCTTCTCTAGACACTCTCCAATCCCTCAATGTCCTTCTTTTAGTGAGGGGCCCAGAACTGGACACAGGATTTGAGGATTGGCCTTACCAGTGTTGAGTACAGGGGAACATCCCTGGCCTGCTGGTCACTATTTCTGGTACAGACCCAGATGCCATTGGCCTTCTTGGCCACATGGGCAGTGCCACTGTTCATGTGCTGATGTTCAGCTGCTGTCACCGGCACACCCAGGTCTTTTTCTGCCAGGCAGCTTTACAGTGGCTCTGCCCCACACCTGCATGGAGTCACCTGTTGTGACACAAGTGCAGGACTCAGCACTTGGTCYTGTTRCACCTCATACAATTRGCCTCAGCCCATCAATCCAGCCTGTCCAGATCCCTYGWTAAAAGCCTTCCTATYCCTCAGCACACTGGCACTCTCACTGAGCTTGGGGTCATCTGCAAACTGACTGYGRGTGCCCTCAATCCCCAYATCCAGACCATCAATAAAGRTATTCAACAGGATTGGCCCCAAAACTGAGCCCAGGAAAACATTTCTTATGAATGGCTACCAAATGGATTTAACWCCACTCACCATCAACCACTATTTAAGCCCGACCACCAGTTTTTTATCTAGCAAGCCTGTCCAAGCCATAAGCTTCTATGTGCCTTGTTCCCTGTTCTTCCTGGTGAATCTGAGTAGAAATTCTAATGCATTAGCAGAGGTTAAAATGGTAAATAAGTTTGTTTTACAGCAGAAATAGGCTCTTGTGAAAGACAGTGTGTCAAGGTACTTYGAGGAAAAAATATTACGGACAGCGGTTTTSRCATTTAGGAAGTTGCAGGTCCATGRTAGAGTTGCAGAGTTTATTTTGAGAAAAAGATCTGTTGGCAACAGCACAGAAGCACTTTTACTTTTGGTGTCATGTGCAGCTGCTGACTGTAGGAAACAGTCCTGGTTTGTTGAGTTTGGTTTTTTGTGAGCACTCCAGAGCAGCGCTTTGCGGACTTCTGTGCACACACTTCCTTTTTGGTGGCAAGAAAATCTTTCTGCTAAACCACAGCATGTAGTGACTTTCACTACTTTGCACCTCACATTCTGCTTGTAGTAACCTGTCGGTAAGGCTAGAGGACCACAAAATCCGTGGAACCTTTCAGTTGCAATAATGTAGCTTTGCGCTATTGACAAGAGAAAGAGAGCAGAATCTGAACAGCCTTCTTGACTCCTCTKCCGCTTTCTTCCCTCGCTCTGCCCCACTGGTATTTCATAATCTGTTGTTTCTGGATCACTTGCAGTCCATAAGACAGCACAACGTGATCTGTTAAGTGTTTTTAAGATACCAAGTCGGCTCCCTTCTGCACACGTTCCCACACACRCAGGCAAGCAAACAGCCTGGAGGGACTGGAAGAATGAGGGTAATAAACATTCAAAGTTCAGTCTCATTGCTGTTTCATYTAAAGCAAAGAGCAAAACAGCAACACTGCAGTGGAAAATCCATGACTTTCTGCTCAAAAAAAAAAGTTCTCTATTTTGGTTCTCACAGTTAAAAACAAAAAAGTGATGAGAGGAACCAGGAAGGAGTGTAGAAAAGACAGACCTGTTGCCATACATTGCAGGATGTATAGACCCATGGCTGTCCAATAACCCATGAGAGTTCTAAATAAAGTTTGGGAAGAGATTGGGAGTGGGGGACTTGTCTATTTGTTTACGCTACCACTCTTCTTCAGATCCTCTGAAATACCTGACTCTTAGGTGACCCTCTGGGGTGAGGTTAGAGGGAYGTCTGTAGTTGTTTCACTTATCTAAGGAGTCTAATTAGTTCATGTGTAGGTGAGATGCAGTTTTTAATATTAATTATTTTAATGTTCATCTGTTTATCTGCCATTAAGAGAGTTGAAGTAGGACAGTCTATAAGGGTGTTGGAGACACAAATTAGAAGTCAAACCTAGGTTAGAATTTCTTTTTCCACCTCGTGCAATTTTTCAGTTTCTACTTCCTTTGTTTCTCATTCTGTCAGGCTGAATGAAAGTTCTTTCAAAATATTAAAGAAAGTTTCAAAAAAAAAAAAACCTTGATGGTTCTTTGAACCCCTTTTAGAACTGAGATGAAACTTAGTCCTTGGTTTGCAGTGAGTGCCCTTAACTGGTAGACTATCTGGGAAGAAGATAATGTTTGTCACTGCAGAAATTCAAGYCTTCTTGGGATGGAARTGTGTGTAACTGAGGAAAGTGTAGKTTTTAACAAYTTGATGCCTTCTGGTTTTTGAGTACACTGTGGGTAATCCTTGCAGAAGTTCAAGTTATAAAACAGGCGCTGAGAGGTGGAGAGGAAAATACCAAACRAGTAAAACTAAATTGGGGAATCTTTTTATATTTGGAGATTCTTTGCTTGTCAAAACCTAAATCTTGTGCCATGGGAAAGATTCTGGAGGAAGGACACTGCAGTAATTTTTTCCTAYGTGTGTTAGATACTTGGCCTCATAGAAAACCAGACCCAGAGAAGGTACCTRAGAAGTGAAAGGCTGAGAGTCCAAATTCAGATGGGAAACAAAAGGCAGTTTCCTTTTCACTTTTATGTGAGAACTGAAGCATTTTKTGTTGTTGTCAGATGTTGTGGGAATAAAACAGGAGGATGTGGACTTCAGCTGCGTGATTCACTCTTCCAAGACTCACTTGCTGCTTCCTTCCTTCYTCACTAGCAGCTTTGAAAGTCAGGGGTGACATGATTACTTGCGTGCACCCTGGTTCAGTGTCCCATGGTTTAGTCATAGACAAATGAGGACGAGAAGGAGCTGTGGATGGAATTACTTCTCCCAGTCCCTTAGTACTTTTTATCCAATTCCTTTGATTTTCTAAATGACTTAACACTTTTTGATTTTTTTTTTTTTTCCTATCTCTCCTTAGGTTTGAAAGTGTTAGTGACTTTACCTCGGAGCTGGAAGACAGCGATGATCCAACAGCTTATGTCACCAATTTGACATACTACCACCTGGTYCCATTTGAGACGGACATTCTGGACTGAGGCTGCTCAGCGGTGCAGCCAGCCAGCATCCAGCCAACCTCTTTGTCCGTAGGCTCTGCTATCTCTGGCAYTGCATCTCTGGGAATAAGGCTGTGCAGAAGAGACCAGCGGCAGGGAAGCTGCAGCAAGTGTGCCACAGAGCTGGTTTTGTAGTGTGGTCCTCTTTGTGTATTTTGGAGACGTCTTGTAAGGAGGTATCTGCTTTGCTGCTGACAACAAACTCCCTTTCTGTGAAAGTAAGGTGRCAGAGGCTTCCCAGGGATCAAGGACATCTCTGCTGTGTCCATGGGAATGTCACATGGGAATGACAGCTGTCAGAAGCTTGTGCTGTAGCACAGTCACCCGTGCTCCTTGCCGTGCAAGTCAAGGCTTCCCCTTTTAGGAAACCATCAGAAACTTCCCCAGATGGCGTGACCAYGCTTTTTACGCTGTGTAAGCAAGAAGGCAAAGCAAAGCAGCTGAACTTTGTCAGTTCCCTCTGCAGTTGCTTAATGSAGGTCTTGTGGGTCGCTTTTTGCTCAGCTACCGGATGATTGGTGCCTTACACGAGATGTCAGAAATACCACTGAGTGCCTCCAGGAAACACAACACATGAGCTGGCAGCTTTACTTCTCTTAATCATGGGCTTTTGTATAATCACTGAAAGGGCAACTGCTCTTTCCTGGAATAGCAAAGCAGACAGCAGCTGGCATTGSTATGAACTGTGCATGATGTTTGGGTACCTGGGTGATTTCAGAAGTCTGGAAAGCTGATGGGAAAGCTGAGCTGCTCTGCTGAGAAGGGTCAAGGCTGCAGCAGGCACTTTGATAGTATTTTTTTTTTTTTTTCATGTGGACCAGGATATGTGAATGGTGCTTACAGATGTTTACATCAGAGAGATAATTCCCTATGCATATTTCTTCCCAGAAGATGGGAAGGGAGACACTGAGATTTATGTTGTGTTTGGACTGGAAAGGAATGATAAGCTGCAGTGTGCCTGCAATGGTAGGAAAAACAGCCTCTCCAGTGCCACCTTGGCTCAAGGAGTCAGTCCAGCTTTCCGATATCTGCCTGGAGGGATCAGGTGCAGGCCTTGTTGTTGTGTAATTCCATGGATTTCAGCAGAGACAGGAGAGTGGGAACAAGAGTGGGACTGGACCCTGCAACCTCTCGACTATTGAGCAGTGCAATGTTAAAGTCTCTTCGGGGTCTCTCCCTTGCAGAGCACCCCAAATTCCTGGCTCTCACTGTGAATGCTCAACACTCACCAACATGACCTTTCATCGAGCTTTTTGCCATCTGTTAGCAAATATTAATTTGAAGGGATTGAAATGGGAAGGAATGCAGTTTTGGACATGCTTCTTGGAAAAGAGGCTTGCTTGGTCCTGAAGAAGCTGATACAACTCCCTTCTGCAGACTTTTCATTTCTATCTACAGAATAACAGTCAAATGGAATTTGTTAATGTAAATAATAAATTATTGAGAATCCTAATTCTTTTACACAGTATGTTTTTAAAATATATTTTAATGAAATAAAATAAAATATAACTCACCTTCAGTACAMTTCTGCAGCTTAAAACAGTGCCTTCATTTTTTTKKYYTYYTTTKGGKKSMMTTTCCCACACATGTCAAATCCYTTCTTTTCCCTGYAGTTTTGGAAACATGCTGAGTAATGGCAATTTCTGAGCTCCATGTGTTACTCATACTGTAGACATGGTGTGTATCCATATGAAACCTCTCTGCCAGGCTGCTGATCTTGGGTCTAGGTGTTTGTGGTTTAATGCCACTAAGCTTAGTGGAGGATTTCTGAATTTTCAAGATCATCAGTGAAATCAAGTCTGGCCATTATTCTTTCTGAAGRTAAAGCAGATTCTTGTAAGGTAAATTTCTAGAACAGAAGGGAACATGTTATCACTCACTCAAAGGTTTTCTGAGTGGCCTCTTGAATTAAAATTGGGAAGGTGTTCTGTTTATTTGTTTTATTTTACTCTAATTAGTTTTAATTCTTCTGCCAGTGCTTTTAGTTAACTGTGATGAAGTAGAAATAGTATCTGGTAGGCATGCGTATTGGACTGGATATTGGAATATTTTATTTCAATTCCTGACCTTGCTGTCAGCCTACCATGCTGCTTTGGGTAATTTTATTTCGTCTCCCTATCATTGAGTTTCCCTTGACTGATATTTTGGAAATTAACATCATTGGCTTTTGATGAAATATTGTCCCGTATTTAATTTGAATTTTCTTGTGAATTATTAACCACATGATAGCTACTTATCTTTTAAAGCATTTTAAACCACATGAATGAAAAAATAAATAGATAAATATTGCTGATTTTTGAAATGTACAGCCACATTGCTCAAATGAAAGCCAGCTAAGCCATTTGCACTTTCTYAATCTGAATATCAGAGCCCCATGAGGGCCAGCAGAGCCAGGGCTCCCATGGGGCTGTCAGAGCAGAGCTGGGCAGCTGGGGCCTGTCCCACCACCCTGCCAGGAGCAGGATATCTCAGGCACCTCCATGAGGAGAGRGATGGGCTAAGGACAGGCCAGAATGTGGGTCTGCTCTGGGAGAGAGAACTGTTCCATCTGCTCTGGGGAACAGGAGAGCAGCCCTGCTGCGGTGTTGCTGGGGCAGGGGCTGATGGGCTGGGGGGGCTGACATGGGGTCCTGGGCCATGAGAAAGTGGGGGAACCCAGGGGCCAGTAGGGACAGCCAGACTTGGGGGTGCCCTTGCGGCCCACATACTGGATGGTCAGGATTTTTGTCTTGCATGTTTTGGAAGTATTTTCTTTTTTGCCAGGTACCCTGATATCCTGGGGATATGAAACATGATGCAGAATTCAGTTCTTGCTGCATTATTGCATTAAAAAAATAGTCTTTCATAATTTAAGAAAAATGTATCTGAAATAAAATTCCATGTCTTAGATTTCTAAGCATGACTAGATTTCTCCCCTGTGCACCAGTTGTAGCTGGTAAAATCCCCAATGCCCAGGTCTGCAGAGCCCTGTGAAAATATCTCGGGATGAAAAGTGCCGCCATCCCGACGAGTGCTCTGTGTGGTTCCTCAGAAATGTAACAAATTAACAGCACCATTCATTAGTTAACATATTGATAGTTCTAAAGGAAGGGAGTCACACAAYAATTTTTTCCCCAAACTTCTCTCCACACAAGGCAAAGCCACTTCTTATGGAAGGCTTGTTGAAAAGCTGGTCTGTGTTTTCTCTTCAGCTTYGGCTTCTGCCCTTGGCTCACGTTGTGGGGATCGTGTGCACCAGTCCTTGCTAGGAGCTGCCTGAGCAGAAGGAGCTGAAGCACGCTGGTATCCAGGGAAGGAGCGGGAGGCATGAGTCTCTTGGCAGGATCGGCGATGACAAAATCATTTGGGTTTTATTTCTCCAGTCGTGAAATATGCTGACATTATAATGTTGCCAAAACTTGGAAGAGTTAGGGAAGACAAAGTGTATCACAATATTCTATGTTTTGTCCACCAATCTCTTATTTCTTTTTAACATAAACTAGTTTTTAAAAACTCAGTCTTGGATTCCAAGGCCATTCCTTRTATCAACAATAATCCGTAGCTCAGTATCAAACTCTAAAATAAAAAAAAGAAAAAAACCTAAACGTTTTCTAATTGCTTCCTGTAATATCCATTTCTGCTCCAGTCAGCTATCTCTGAACTCCCTTCCCCACACATACACAAATTATTCAGGCTATTTTACTGATCAGCTTCCATCAATGTAATTGCTTTCTTGTGGAAATTTTCACACCCTGAAGTGCAATTCTCAAGTTTTATAGCACACAGAGCATTCCCATTTTCAGAGCTGTCATATAATTTCTTCTTGCTCTAAACCCATTCTCACTCTAATTAACTTTGTTAGTAATACACACATTGGGGAATTTAGGTAAGGGCAAAATACCAAGGTAATAAACACAATTTATCTAGATCTAAGAAATGGAAAACTTCCATTTACCTAAAAGCGCAGTGAAGATGTGGAATAGGTGGGTTGCATTTACAATTGAACTGTATGAATCCAAACTTTCTTGGGCTTTCCCAATCCCTGTTATCATGCCTATATTTCTTACAATTAATGYTTCTAACCCCACTGTGCTCTGTTGAGAGGAAGAATATCTTGAACTTTGATGTCACAGAAGGGAAGATGGAACACTTAGTGTTGGCTCAGACAGGATTTTGTGGTGCTTAGTTTTGATGCCTTGTATCATAGGATAAGAGTTGCTGCYGAGGTTTAGGTTGTCATTCTTCACAGGCTGCTATTAAGGGAACCTGCTCAGGTAAGGATTTAGAGAAAAGTTCCTTAATCTCTAAAGATGTCCAATTTTTCAGAGTAGTGAAGTTAATTTTCTGGTGTCTTGTGAGGCTGCCTACAAGACTGAACTGAAGAMCTGGCTGATAGGAGATCATTTCTCAGCTGCACAAGTGTCTCTTTCTGCCAGAAAGTACTGGATTAGAGCCCAGCCCTGGCCTGGGCTGTGGAGATGCCTTTAACCATCCACGTTTTAGTCCCCAAATTCTACTAAATAATTTTCAGAAACTTWAAGATAGAAATGACAGCTGATATATCGGTAAGAAGAAAACCCAAGTATGAACACAAAATCATGATTAAAAGTATCCCAGCATCAGCTCTGCATWTGTATTTCAAACGCTAGAAGATTCTTCACTAAAATCTTTTACAGCATCTGTTGGCACTCGGTGTAAGACCTTGCATGTCCCTCTGGTGCAGCTCTTCCTGACACAACCTGGCAAAAATCAATTCTTGGCCACAGCTGCAATATGTGTGTTTGTAAGGTCTGTGAGCCCCTGAGCTTCCTTCGGCTCCCCTGGCAACTCACAGGGGCTCTCAATTCCTTGGAGGCACTGGTCCTCTCTACAAACCTCTGTGGGGTCACATCAAAATTYCTGCAGCATTCAGGGGGGCTCCAAGCAGCTTTAATAATTTCCATTAGTAAGTTAGCTCCATTTAGCAATGCAGTTTAGTGTGGAAACCATCTGCAAGTAATCTTGTTTAGCTGTATCACTTGTACTGGGCAGGCTGGAAATGGAAATGCATGCACCAGAAGCCAACTTTGTTATGTAAAATGGAAAAAAATACCATCAGCACCATCACCAGCAAAACAACCATTGTCCATTATTTTCCCTTGTACCCATTAAAATTAAGYTGAACAGATTCCATGACTCCTGAAACATGCACTAATTTCAGAAATGTTCCAAATTTTGCCAAGTTTCCCTTTGTCTTATGGGAGCTGGCTTCGGTTTTTGAGCACAGTGATCCCACATGGTTCATTCAGCCATCTCAAAGTGACCTTCAGATGGGAAAACAAGCAATGAGTGTATGTRGAAGGGAGAGCAGAATGCACAGGGATGGCTTGGAAGGAAAGGGACTGAAATATAAATGAAGGATTGTAATGCAAACAGGAGATCTCCAGAAATAGTTTCAGTCTTGAAGCTGAAATAATTAATCTTTGTCAGAGTGCTCTGGTCTGGCAAGTCCTGGTGCTGAATTATACCATTCCTCACCTGTAATCCTGCAAGGAATGTTACCAGCCCTGGCTGGTTGAGTTGAAAGGAGGAGGTGTATGTGTCTGATCAGGTGCCTTTCTGTAAAGTGAATGTGCTGAACTTTTTGATAACAGACATTTTTCAGCAACAAAATTTATGGTAGTTGCCACTTTAAAGCATTGCACAGCTCATGTAGAAGGTTTAGGAATCCAGCTCCTGTTTCTGTTGCTCCCCCRTGCACCTTACTCTGTGTGTGGGATTAGAAATGCAGATGGCTGCAGGTGAAGGCAGTGAGGGCCCTCCCACACTGGGATTGCCCCAACAATCCACCCCACCTGGGACTCCATCCACACCCTCCAACCAGGGGCTTTTCTTCAGCTCCATCCAGGACCATTTTTAAGGTGGATATCAAGAGTGGCTGCCTCTAGTCCTGCTCCTGAGTTGTTGTGGGGATTTCCTGAGCTGCTCTCTGATATCACTTGTGTGGTGCCTGATGTTCGCTGGAYGACTGATGTTGTTGTCACCACCCTGCTTTGTTCATGGTGAGTTCCCCTGTTTTGCTTGTTATGATAAACCTCATCTTTACAAGCTTTTCCTGATATGAGCAGGCTTTTTCCTGTTCCAGGGAAACACTTCCCAGAGATGTCTACAGAGCCTACAAGCCTGGGCACATATTCTTTGGACATGAGCTGAGAGCATGGTTAGCTCTGGAAAGTGAGAATTTTCTAAAGTGCTTGATAACTCAGCTGCTAGAAAACATTGATGTGACAGTGGTATTTATGATAAATTAATGTTGTCCTGAGTTTTAGATTAAGATTTCAATATCTATTCACATGTGGCTTCCAAAAATAATCAAGTAACAAGCTTTGGCTGGGAGAGTCACTTGTGTTTTTTCTTCTCTGATTCCAACCATTTGTGGAAATCAATGGGCAGTTCACTTGAAATAATTTACTGGCATCCTCTCTCTGCAGAGTTAGTAAATATCTAGTCCAATGAACAAGCTGGCATTATAATAACCATAAATTTGAACCCATATTGGCCATATAATCTGTGGCTCCAGGTGTTAAATAAGATCACAGCCAGTGGAAGAGTGGAGGCACTCCCTGGCAGGAGATCCATGAAGGYCAGGGGTCTGATAGGGGTGAGGTCACTATGGAGCCTGCACCATYGGCGGTGCTGGGCATGTTGAACGTGCAAGCAATGCTTTTCTCAGAAAGGAGATAAAAATTGTTCTTTCTATTAATATGATAGTATAATAATATCCTGGCATACAGTTGTGAGCAGGTTAAGAGGGATGGGAGTTCCATTCCTCAAGTTGAGGAGACAACAGGGCCATTTACCCAAACTGCACTGAAACGCGCAGAACTGCAGCTGCTGAGCTGTGAGAAGAATTGTGATTCAGTTTGTCTCATTCGTGCTTAACAACCTGAGAAATGATGGAAGGGGCAGGCTGGCTGTGGAGGATGGGTGATTAGATTCACCACTGAGGGGAGAAAAGGCTGGCAGCTGATGGCTATAAGCAGATATCAGCAAAACAGGAGCAAGAACGCCAGTCGAGGGATGTGATAACCGGTACTGCGGCAATATATAATGAACCTACAGGATTTTTGGCTCAAGACATTTGAGGCATTTAGGTGGAAAACAGACATTATTTTCCATAAGACTACAGCACCAAACATGGATTTTTGTGAAGCAAGCAACAGGACAGAGAATTGTGTATCTCAGTGAGTCAGAGGAGGGGTACAGAGCAGTTCCATGGACATGGTAAATAGAAAATGTGGAATTGCCACTTTAGCCAGCTCTGAAATTGTAGATCCAGGTTTAGGGTTGTAGCCAGATCRGGGAGTATCAGGCACTGTAGTGCCTGCTAGAAAAATAGGGTTTTTTCACCAATAGAGTGCTTCAGGTTAATGAAGGAAGCAGGATGCCATTAGAATTTAATGTGCCAGTTTATTAGGCATCTAAATGGTGATTCATTAATAGCTGCAAAGGAAGATGAATATCTTTCATTTTATATGCAGTTAGATGCTCCCCTAACACACTTAATTATTCTGAAGAGGGAAATTCYGCTCCCTGTGCACAGTCCTGTTATCATTCCGGTCACTGAASCAGCCTCCAACCTAACACACATCCRCTGGGGCTCTGTGCTAAAAATAGCTGCCTGCTGCTTACAACTGCAGCAGAGGGCACGGCTGCAGATCAGACACACAGACACCTCCGGCACCTGTGGATGCTGAATTCTCGGTTAGAGGAGGTGTATATGGCACACATTTGGAAGAAGTGTTACTCTGAGCAATTAAAGCCTGTAGTGAGCTTTCTAGAGCATARGAATGATTTCCCCAGTTGGGAAGAACAGCTTCCCACCTGGCTGCTGCCACACTTCACAAAGTGGTGAAATTGAATTTCTGCTAAGGTCAGGACTCAAGATGTCTCTGCTCTACACAGTCCTGCACGGTATTGATATACCAAGCTATTCCCAATAATTCTCCTCTAAATTAGTGTCAGCACAAGTCCTGCAGCAGGATCTGCCATTCCCCCAGTGTAGATGCATTGCCTTCCGTGCATCACCCTGCAGATTTAAGGTAAGGCTTTTTTGTTTCTCTTTAGGTCCAGCACAACAATTTAAAACTTCTGAACAGCAAGGACCTGGGAGAAAGCATTTGACAAGCCATGAAGAACACTGATTCCTTAGTTCCTTTGATGATGGCCCATGTCCTAGGTTTATAGCAAAATATTCTAGCAAATATTGACCCCTTTCTGGGAACCTTTTAGACCAGGATTCCAAGTCCTTATCCCATTTAATATTCAAAACAGAAGATTGTCTTGTGATCCATTGTAGTTATTATTATCAATAACCTTTCCCATACTCTGAGTAGATGCTGTATGAAACTCTCTGTTCAGAAGCCAAGTCAGGACACTCAAATGCAGGACTAATATTAAAAGCTGAAAGTGAGAAAATTAYCATGTGTGTTTTCATTTTACCCTGTTAACACCAGTTTTGCTTAATCTTGGAGATGTCACTGGAATCTGATTTAAGATAAATATTTTAGGCAGCTGAGCTAAACGTTAACAAACATGAATGCAGGCATGACAAACTTTTTTAGGAGCTGAAAGTTGTCAGGAGTTAGGTTATATTAGTAGAAACTGATATGAATGGGAGGGGGAAAAGGTGAAACTTTTGGATGCCAACTTCCTTCATAAGCTTTACTATGTTCTTTAAATCATTACCAACTATATTGTTTTAAAACAAAACAAGCCAAAAATATTGTTTCAGCCTCCAGGCCTGGTTTTTCATATATTTCTATACATGCTGTTATGGCAAGACTATGTTAGGGAAATTCTCATCCTGAACAGTTTCATTCAAAGAAGACATATTCTAATTTTTCTCTTCTTTTCCCCTGATGTTTGTATCACTGTTTTTCTGCCTGCTCCTCTCTTGCCACTTTACYACCAAAAATGCTGCGACAAAAGAGATAGGAAAGAGAGAAAGGGGGGAAAAGCAGAGCAATTTAAAATGCAGAGCACTGTAAAACTACATTGGTTTTCTTAAATGCAATCGGGAGAAATGATAAGGTATTTTAATGTCACAGGAGAGTTTTATGCCAGTAAAACCTGTTTTTTTGACAATATGTCTTTCCGAGGTGYTCTTCCTACTTCTGCTGCAGAAGTTCACTTGCAGCTTGCTCAGACATGACTATAGACCTTAGATTGACTTTTATTTTAAACTTTATGTGGCTCTGTGTGTACCTCAACACACAGCTACCAACACTGTGTTAGGATTCTTTTTGAAGGTTGTTTAATTATTAATACMACAGGAGAGAATTTTCTAAATCGCAGTCAGTGGAAGACAACATCCACCTCCTTTGTAGATTGGCATAGTAAAATTGTTGCCAAAATAGAGATTTTTAAAAAGGAAAATGTGTTAGCTGAGGCTTTGAGCTGGCTACATTGACACAAACCRTTTAAAGTATTGTATTCACCAGTAAATTTTAGGTGCTTCAGAACAGAAAGCTGTTTTATTCAGGTTTYTGAGTGTGTCTTGACAAGGCTCAGGGATTATAACTCATGCCCCATCACATGCTAGTTTGTTAATAGATGTTGAACACAGAGGACCATAATCTTTTCTGTAGATTTCCCACAGAAAAGCTCATCTTGTCCCTGCTCTATAAATGCAGCCTCTTTCTTCACTTGCTAAAGTTAATGGCAATCTTCCAAGTTTTCCCAGCTTTAGTCAGGGYTGTTGCTGTTGACATTTGTTACAGGCRGGGARGAAGGAAGGAAGGAGCATTCTTTTGTTCTCAGGAGAAAAGTTTAATCCCTTTTAAGAGCAAGAGGAACTGACAGGGAGCAGTTAAGCAACCAGATCAAGGTCACACAAAGGGAATGTGTGCGGTGTACGCAGCCACTGAACACCAAAATAAAYTGGAGGTCCCTTTTCCTCCTCCTCTCTGTATCTCTTTCCAAAACAGTTCCTTAGCTTTGGTCATCATGAGTTTGAAACTGRTTATGATGATACAATCCAAACATGAGAATCAGATAGGAAAAGGAATTGGTCATCCTTCCAGCCTGGCTGAAGCTGCTCCACAGGGGATGGGGAGCCAGGAGTGAAGGTGAAGSAAAGCAGTAGAACAGTGGCCCTCACGGTGGGTCCTGGGCAGAGAGAGCAGAGGGGGCTGGGTGATGGTGACCAGGGGCAGCCACAAGTCCAGTGTGACACATGAGTCCATGGTGACAAGGAGGTGCAGGTCTGGGAAGTTAAATTATTGGGTGAGGTTTGGGCTTGTGAGGGGCAAGGATGGGCTCAGACCATCTACAGAATCACCTGGGCAGGCACAAGGAGCAAAGGTTTGAGCTTAACACAATGGAAGGTGCAGAGACCCCCAGCATGGTTTTTCCCAGCTCTGCTCCCAGGCCCAAGGTGACCCAGCTGCCCCATCTCAGAGCTGGCCTTGAGCAGTGGCCCTGGGAGGGATAGGAAAGGCTGCAGGGCCTGACAACAACAACAAAATGTCACCAGAAGGCTGGTAGGATCATCTRTTAGCCCTGTGGATAAGACTGCTGCAGATATTATAATTATTTGTGTCTGCTCACTGTAGAAGAAGCTGGGGAGATTCCCACTGCCGTTCTTTTCAGCAGTGAGTCAGCAAATGCTCACACTAAAATTTGAAGTAATTTGGGAGCAGGTTGAGGTACAAATAAACAACAGGAATATTTACTGACTGCTAGGGCTGGTGCTAATCACCCAAGTGCTCTGGAGGAGCTCAAGGGTGGACTGGAGAATGAGCTCCTGAATTCAAGTGATGGGTAGTACAACAGCAGATGAAATTCAGTGYATGTAAATGTAACTCCTGAATAAAAGTAATCCTAACTTCAGTTACAATATTCTGAACTAATGCTTTGTTATCCTTATGGAAGAGTGAAACTGTGGGTTTGTAATAATTCCATGAAGATGGTTCTCAGCTTAGTGCTCAGTAGCAATGGTATAAAAGATTAAATAGTATTACTTTGTGGAAAGAGAACAAAGATGAAAAAGCCTGACTCCAAGGGTCACCCCCTCACACAGTTCTGGTCTCTCATCTTAAATGTACTACAGCAGGAGAAACTCTGAATAAAGGTAATTTGTGAGCAATGGTATGAGATGATCTCTTTTAAGGCACAGTTAAGTAGGGTAAACTTTACACTGTCCTTTTCCAAGGGTGGATGGATGGGGTGATAGAGGTTTACAAAAATCATGAGTAACACAGAAGGGGGGAATAGAGATTGCCTTCTTGTTATTTGTTCTTGCGTGAGAACTGTGGCCCATCAAGTGACACTGGAAGGAGGCACCTCAATGCAAAYGGGAGGTGGCTGTTCCCCTAGAGTGAATGAGGCTTGTAATGCCTGTCAAAAGGATGGTTTGGAAAGGAGCCTGGAAAAGTGTTTGCAATAGAGCTTCTCTGAGCTTTTACTGTCTAGATAAACCACAACAGGCTCAGGGAATCCCTCAAGGCTGGGGAGAGCATCAGGGTGAAAGTGCCTCCCAAGTGGCACTTGGTTTTTGACTCATTTACAGACACTGTCAGAGGCAGGAAACTGAACTAGGTGCACCAAGGTCTGCTCAAACACAGCTCTATGCTTTTGCTGTGGTTTGACTCAGGAGCAAATCTTTATTTCTTTTTCCTTTTTTGAAGACAAAAATCTAAGTTACTATTTTGAGTTCAAAGTGCATCTCTCCTAGGCATGATGCAAGCTTGTCATAYGCTGCCATGAAAATTCATTGTTGTGTCCTTTGATCTGCCAAACCTTCAGAAAAGCTTTGACACTGCGAGTCCTTACAGAGTACAACAGCAATGCTAAAGATGAAACAGAGGTCTTTGTCTAATGCCAGCTGTCCAGTGAGAAATGTCACCAGTTTGAAGGCAAACCCTCCAGCATGAGGACTCTGTGGTTTTCTCCTGTCTTAAATCTATGAGGACAGGATGCTGTCTTCCTCTGTGTGTGCACCCTTCTTAAAATATTTGTTCCTTTCCTTCCTTCTGCTTTTGCATTTTGTGGGAATTTGCCACGAGTGGTTTCCATGGTTACAAGGATATGGCTGCTCTTGGAGTGGGAAATCTGCAGAGAGCAAATAGAAAAACCAGTGCATCTGGGACAGGGTAAATGTGCTTTGTATCCATAATGGTCATTCCGCCCCAGTTAGAAGCCGATATGAAGTTGGGAAAATAGATGTTATTCTTAACTCCCTTGCCTTACTGTGGGACTTAACCCCCTTGCCTTACTGTAGCACTCTCCTTTACCATTAAATTTTCGCAGACTGCTGAAAGCACTCGGATTTCCGGGGTCTCCTGAGTATTAAAGGGCAGGGCACAGGCTATGTTGCAAAATATGTTACTAAAACAAGTTGTGCAATTCTCTTGTGTAACAAAGAAAATGGCTTTTTCTCTCTTAGTCAGAGTTGTACTCTTCCATTTTGTTCTTTCCTCCAAATAAAATGGAGGAAAAGCCTGGAGTTTTGGGAAAGGTACAACGGTTCTCTCCTTGCCTTTTCATTCTTTGTGAAATACTTGTGCTTCTGACCAGCTCTGAAAAGCACTTAATTGAACCCAGGAATGATGCTGGGCACATCTACAGGGGTGCAGGGCATGCAGGAAAATCTTACCATGAAGAAGCTGAATYGAAACAGAGTTTGCTGTAAACCTGGAGCCAGCCTTGGTGCCGTCACTGTCAGTGGAGCACTCACTGCCTCTGCTATGAAATTTGTGTAAGCCTTCACCACAAATGCAGAKGGTGAATTAGCATGTCTTTCTGAAAAGGCCAATGCAGAACCTCTGCGCACACTTGCAGTCTGGAGGGAGGAGCTAGGAGATGATTAAGCCACCTTTCACAAAAACTTTTTTATTCTGGCCTGGTAATGGCCAGTCAGGTAACTTTTGGTTAATGCTTTCCTGCAAGTCCTGACTGTAGTGAAGAAAAAGGGGAAACAAAAGGCAATAAAGGAAGCAAAATCCTACATTAGAAATTAAACGGGGTGGCTTCTCTTGTTCTCTTCCTCCACAGAGTTTAACTGCAGCTCTTTGCCACTTTAACATAAAACTGCTCATCTGAGCAAGTGTCAACACAATTTTCAAGGTGAGCGCAGTTGCGTCTCATAGATGCTGATAAAAACACTCAGGGGACTAACTGATGTTCCAGGCAAGGCTATCAAAGGATTTATTCTAACKTGTTTTATTTTCATTAACTGTTGTAAATCCTTAAATGCATTCAAAAATGAGCCTTTGGCTAAATGCACACAAAAATCCACCCCATTTTTAAAACGTACTTTTCTTATAAAGCCCATGTTGCAGATGTCTTTTTGTTTGCAACTTCTACAGTACAGCTCTGCAGTGCTTGAGAAAAATAAAATGAGTTTTTGATGGAAGAAGCAGCTAACCATTTAGGGGAGCTTACCGTAGAACATTGCAAATGGCAATAAATATTCAAATCCCAAAGCAGGATATTTCCAGGCTTCCATATTCCAATAAAATGATTAAAAKGAATGCCTCCCTATTTATAGAGGGTGGCAGCTTAACACCATAAGATATTCATGTTTAACAGTGTGCTCTTGTTTTGCTGCCAGAGCTGAAGAATTCAGGGACTGCTGGCCATGATGGGCAGAGCTTGCTGTTCGGCCACCACGTGAGTTACCTGCCAGTCATGAGGTTCTCCTGACAAGGCAGCAGCCCTTTGATGGGGAGGAGATTTGGCTGATATTTATTGATGTTCTTAATCACCTCTAGAGAGGCCTATGGTATCATTTTTTAGTGCTGCTGGTAGTCCTGGGCACAGCTGTAGCCACACCGAATTTGGAGAGAATTGGGACAGCTCTAAGATGTGCAGTAGTAATTTTGTGTGTGCCTCTGTAAATTAGTATTTGCCTGGCTCTGTGGGGTTCTATCCCTTTTACTTCACAAAAATAACCTCTTGTAGCTTTGCCTTTGTCTTTGATWGTCATGCAGCAGTCCTAGAAAAATGTGGGGCTTTTCTAGTTCCACCAAAGTTAAAGTGGACCTTTAGGAATCGGTGGTGGAGGGTACAAAAAAACCCCAAACCAGGCCAACCAGCAACCCAGAAACACTTCTGCAAAGCACAGTTTAGGTCCAAGCAGTATTTGTAGCTGTATTCTTTTTCACCATAATGCTCTGTGAGAAGAAGCTCTGCCAGCTGTGTGTTAAATGAGATGAGTAACATCTGCCACATGCTCATTAAACATCACACATATATGATACAGAACCCTCTGACGAATCTAGTGCTAATTAGGATCTGTAATGAAAGTTATTCTCCTTTTAATTAATATGAACAGGGTAGATTTTCAGTAACATCTAAGTGAGTGAGTAGCTTACATCTGATTTTCCAAATGCAGCTTAGAGGAGCGTTTCACTGGACTGAAATGCCATGCAAACAGCAGTAGCAGTGGCCACTTTTTAAACTGGAACACAGGCCTGGCTGCACTGGAACTGTTGACTGCCTTAAATCTGTTAATTTTGCTATAAGGAGCTTGGCTATCAGTGGGGTAATGTGATGGAATTCCTTTCACTTTCCTTCCTTTCTTCTGGCTTGCTTTCTYTTCTGAAACACAGGTGACTTACGGAGAAGAGCTGCCCTTGAAAACTAGCCTTGGACAAAAGCCAAGRTCTTGATCCAGCTCTTAGTGCAGCAAGTGGAAAGATGCCCATTTTCATGAGAAAACCTTCAGATGGCCCATGACAAATATTTAATGGAGTCTTTTTTTAGWAGTTAGGTTTGCTCTGATTTCTTTGCCCGTGTAATAACTTTGTCTTCTAACATGTGCAGTTCACAGTCTGACACCGATGCCCTTTTGCAGGGGACTGGGAAGAGGAGTTTCTAAAATAAATCCAAATATGTGGAGATCAAGAGCTCTGTACAACTTGTAAAAAACAACATTCAGGAGATGTAGTAGAGACAAGCCTTCTAAAGGCAGATCAGACACAGGGTCAAGGAGCAGTTATTAAATAATGAGAAACACTGCTCCTTTAGAGCCATTAAGGATCTGCACCGTCCATGTGGCAGCCTATGGGCAAGGATACAGCTCAACAGTGGGAGATATGAAGATTTGRCTTTGCCAGGCAGAAACATGCCCCTACTCCCCTGCCAGAACCCATCCCAGAACTCCCTTYCTAGTTCACAGTCTCTCTGTCATGGGAGCTGGGGAGAATGAATGTGTTCTGGAAGYTGGGGATCCCCACGAGGTGGGACTTAGACCCCTTAACCTGGAGCCAGTGAAGACAAGCTCTAAGTCACAGCTGAGAGGTAAGATCACATTTCTCAGGAGAAGAGATTTCTCTGCTTCAGTGGGAAGAAAGATCCCAGCTCCTGCTGGATCCCTGCAAACAGACAACCTGTTGTTGCCTTACTCTGCTCCAGGCTGCTTCCAGGATCCCAGCTGCTTCCAGGGTCAGGCTGCCTCCTCCACACATCACTGCTGCAGCCAGCAGCACCTTGTCCCTGCAGGATGGCTGGAACCTGCTCCTGCAGCTCCCATGGRAGAGYTGAGCAGCTCCCCTGTGGGGAGGGGRAGCAGARTGCACCTGCCTCACCTCAGAGTGCGCTGCTGGGAATGYCTGGTGGGAAGAACTCCWGGACATCCCAGGATTGGCATGATGRGCACACGTTGTGTAGGCTATGGGCTGCTGCTGGGCAGTGAAGGTAAATACYCTTTTGCAGTATGTTRAAGGGTTGAAAWGCTTTGAGCTGAAACCAGGTGCTGAGGCAGAGCTGAGCATGCCTTGTGCTGAGCTGATGGGAAGAGCCACAAAGGCGTTTCCTCCCTCTGGCTTCAGCTTTGTTGTTCAAGTTACTACATTTGGTATTTCAGAAGCACCAAGCAAAACTACAGAGGTAGAGCAGGGGGACAAATGTGTCAAAAATCAGATCAGCAGAGCTATTCCCATCTGATTTTTATTGAGGAACATGTGGCTATGGTGTAAGACACAGCAACTGAGTTACTAGTAGAGTTATTCCAGCCTGCTTTGAGCAAAATAATGAGCTTTTGTTGCTATAATAAGGATAACTGATTTTCAGTTTAAGGTAGGCTTAAACTGCCCTGGCTAAACAGATCTTGTGYTTCCATTTAGAAATAAATGCCAGAAAAAAACCCTGATGTGTTACATTTCAAATGCAAAGGATGTATCTCTGTTCAAAGAACAGCTACAATTTTGATTTGATGTAACAGCATTAGCTGAGTATATGCTCTCCAGAAAATAGGTCACAGCAAAAAGGCAGTTAAATTTAAAGGAAATAAATATGAGCAGCAGTGACTGGGGAGATTAAGGTGTTCAGWGGAGGAATGGCACCAAGTAACAAACAGCCCTCTTTCAGTTGGGCATAAATATTACTGCCTTCTACATTCATGCCAGACAGTGCCTTTTATGATAACCTACTAAATAAGAAAATTGCAGTCTGAATTTCTTAGGCTGGAGGCTTTGAGCCTATGGTGGCTGCCCAGTAGGAAAAATGTAAAGCTGCTCTTGTAAATGGTCAGTTTTTGATCACTTGTGAGAGTGGGGAATTGCAAATCTGATTTGACACATCACTTTTCAGGGCAGTAGCTTATTAAATAAATATAARATAAACTCTAACATAATTTCCTTGCTGCAGGTGTCCATTTGTTCTGAAATTGTATTCCCCRTTCTAGCTTGTCCCTCACCTTTGTTTCTGTGCTCATGCTGCAAGAATAACCAGGGCTCTTGCTTGAGTGTCCCCTTTTCTTAGCTAATACCTTATCTCAGCTGATTAAGAAATGGAGTTGTCAAAATTTTAGGTGATATACTCAATATTGTGATTACATGTTGCTCTTGTTTGCAATTACACCATCATGATTTCAATATGGCAATCTGGAAAGAGTCCACCAYGTCATTCTTACTGGTGTAGGGCTATTACTAGGGAAAATTTGTGTTTGGGATTGCCCTTTTTCTAGTGTGATTAAAGGAATTAAATTCTTCATAAAGTCAGATATAAATATTTGAGTTAAATATATGTACACAGGCTTACATATATATTTTTGTATAAATATATATGTRCATGTATATTTGAATGGTCACCAACATTTCCATATGCTGAAGAAGCTTTACACTTTAAAAGAACATTTAAAAAATTTAGATGTAATTTCTCAGCCAGGACTAAAATCAGTTCATTTCATTAACTCTGTCCTTACCATTGTGTTTCCTTGCTGCTTCTCACTTTGCATTCTTCCCTGTGGGAGCATAAGACTCAACTAATACTGAACTGACTGAATGTGTTATTTCAAATATGAAGCATATCGAGACATGGGATTGATGGGATTTCTCAAGGTATTGCTTTTGCTGAGTGCTTCTGCTCTTACATGAAGCGACAGCAGTATGCACTAGGGCACTTCATGGAGGAGCTAGCCTGGAATTTAACAGACAGATTTAGAGAAAAACTGTAACCTTKCATCAAGAAACAAGCCTGTTTCTGTAGTTTTCTGCTGGCTGATTGCTCTTTATTAGCTGAGACTGGTAATGTTGTTATTATGAAAGAAATTGGTCTTTGTGATAGCTTTAGAAGGCTGTGAATGTAGTGGGAGCTGTAGGAGAAAAAGCAATCATCTCATTGATTGAAGAAATCARTAAAATCATCCTGTTCATTCCAGCTGTTTCAGTCATAAATGTGACATTATTCTCTCMATGATCTACCAGAAAAAGGTATTTTTGTGGGCATTATTCATTCAGTCAGAGGCTTTGTAGTAGGTCACATTTGTAGTCAATTACTGATGCACTCCAAATTCTGGCACGCCAATGCAACAGCTGATTTGGGGTGGCAGGTTGTAGCCATGAGGAAGTAGTTGAAGAAAATGCCTTTTTACAATGAGCAGGACTAGCGCAGAAGTAATTTGAGTAACAATGAAGATCAGTGTCAAACTGAGTTATGAAAAGAGCTTTACAACCTCCAATAAGCAAGATGTCCTCAGGATGATGCAAGAGTGAGCTAAAAATGAGACCTATCCTGGGAAGTCTGCTTCCACCTTTCCAGGCAGAGAAGTCAGGGGCAATCTCTGCATGCTGCAATCTGTGACCAATTGCTTGTCCCCAGAGCAGCTGCTCTCAAGGTGGGGAAGGCAGCCATAGGAATGGTGATCTTATATTCTGGTTTGCATCCCATGGGGAGGCATAGGAGCCCTACAAGAAAGAATACCATATTCTTTCCCCTGAAATGCAAAGAAATCCTACTAGACTCCAGAGATAAGCCACCCTCCTATAGCCACTGGAYCAAGCCAGAATAATTCTTCTTTAGRTACAGTTTCCTCTCTTAATCTTGCCAGCAATTTCAATTCATGCAGGCAAAAGAGTTGGCATATGCTACTAATGTTGACTAGATATTTCTCATTTATTACACTGATTCTCAAAAGCAAAACCAAATAAGTCCCTTTCCCTGTGGTTTGGGGTTTTTGTTGTTGTGGGGTTTATTTTGGTTTTCTTGGGAGCCTGTCTGTTCAATAATTTAATGAGTCATTAAGCATTTGGAGGCAGAAAGCATCATATTGTACTAAAGCTAATACAAGGCAGTCCTTCCTCTTGGCCAGGACATCATARTAACTGCAAAACACTGGTGCATCATTTGGAATGCAAGTTTCCAAAGAATAACGYTGATATTTTCTGTATCCTCAGAAGGACTCTTTTGTACTAAGCAAAATGTTACAAATAAACACTGAAACTGTCATTTCCTGGTACCCACTTCTGAATTTTTTAAATCCTTTCTCACTATCCCTTCCACTTAGCTATTCTTGTTTCTGTTCCCTGTTGACTGGCAGGTTAATAATGGAAGAAAGAATAGATAAATTGTCATAAGCTGTTGTCCAGAAAGTGTTTTTGAACAAAGATCTGATCAGAATTGAATTCCTCATAGGTCATGTCCACAGCTACAGAGACTGTGTCCAGCAGCTGACCTCCATGAGGTCTCCTGCTGCTGCTCTAATCTCTGAGGCCACTTGGATCTTTTGGGTATAGGTAAAGTTGGAGAGCACCTTTAAATCCACAGACACTTTCTCTGACTATGATTAGGCTGGATTCTTGATGGATAAATTAAACTGCCTATTTTGGATGTCTAACAAGACAGTATAGAGGACCAAAGTTGGATACTTCAAAATCCTGTCTAATCAGTTGGAAACAGCTGGTGTTCTCAGTGGGCTGATTTTCATGGCTGAAGTTGAATGCCAGCAGTATCTTCTTATTTTTCAATACTAGGATATATTTGTTCTGTGTGGGTTGTTTCACTGATTTGTTGCCTTAAAAAATATTTCACTGCTGTATTTAGCAGTGTYAGCTCTAGCATTTATTCAAAGATCAACGCATAGAGACGGAGTTGAGCCRCACACTAATGTACTGGAGCAGTCTTGCCATTCCAAACATGTTCCTAGATCATGAGGAAAAAACTCATGAAAATAACTTCTAACTTTTTATGGCTATAAACAAACAATCACACATCTAGAGTCYGAGTATCATGAAAAGGTGACTAATGCTTTCAGGGGGAAAAAAGGGTATATGTAAAGAAAAAGCTCCTAAAATGAGCTTGACCTTTTCCTAYAGTTTTATTTTAGTGTGATTGACACAGAACAAAAATAAGGATGTAGCAGTGCTGTACAGCTGAACTTTCTGGTTGACAGCAGTCTGGGAAAAATTGTTATTGCTTGAGACTTGAAGCAGCTTTATTTGAACTAACTTMTAGATTTTATAGAAAATAATTTTTGAAACCACCCCACTCTCCTTCTGATYGTTAACCTTGTAATTTTTGGTTTGGAATGGCTGTGTTGGGAGGACCCTCAACAAGCAAGGAGTAGGGAGCTCATCAGGATCCAGGTGAGAATAAGAAGATAAGGTGAGAATAAGTCTTTGTGTTTCTGTGCCAGTATTGATTTTAGTGTGTAAAGCTCAAGACATACATGTGAACGTATCAATGCACCTTGGACACAGATGTGTATAAAAGTCACTTCATGGGCTCCAGCAGGAATCACAAGTGGGAGTGCAATTGGATACCCAAAGATGCACATTCCCCAGGGAGAGACAGATGGCACTACACCCATGCARTCTGCTGTTTACATGTCCAGCTGTCTAGTCAGAGCTTGATGGTGTCTTGCCTGTCAAGGCCTGTTCAGAGAGAGGATCAGCCCTTCAGCCCAGCTCTGTGTCTTAYATGGATCCAGATTGAAGGCTGGCAGAAATTTAGCAGCTTGTGTGCCTGGACACGTTGTCCAGCATTACATGATCCCCTGGCAGAGTGCATTCTCTGGATTCAATTTAYGGTGAAACCAGAGTAACAGATTAAATAACAAAGATAGTTGGGTAAATAAGGTTTCTATTTACAGGGATTTCCTTTCCCTGCCTGGTTGTTCCCCCCACACTGAACTGTGGTGCTTTCATGGAGTTGATCTGTTTGGACTTGTCTGTACCTAGATCTGTCTCCATGAGGCTGCCTGAGTTTCAGACCACGGCTCATTCTCTTCATCTTCCTCATCGTCGTCAGCTGCCTAATCAGTGAAGTCAGTCAGCCACTGATTTGCATCAGCTGTGGTTTTGATGCAGTGGTGCATGAGGTTAAGTAGGTAATACCAAGGGAGGCTTGCTGCTGTTGCAAATTCCATTCAGGCATTTATTTTTTTTATGGAAACTGTTTTAAAATTCTCTCACACAGCACTAGAAAGTGTCTTTTCYTCCAGAGGTATGATGAAAAGGTAAGTAGGTCACTTTTTATCTCAAAGATGTAAAGCTTGAAAATGAAAGCTTCTGAAATAGAGGTTTCCACTTGGTAAATCTAGCAAGGAGTATTTTTGTCATTGGTTGATGATGCCATCAAATAGAGATAATGCTACTGCAATCTGGGATTGCTCTGTGTCACTGGGTCGCTGCTGGGTCTTGGTTTGAAGCAGGCTTTCAGTGGTGTGAGCTTTCAGTAACAGTGAAAACACTGTCTGACTACAGAGGGTGTTCAGTGACTTTGGCAAAGAGCTGAACTTGAGTGCTCATCTCCTGCTCAGTGTTTGCTGCACCTTTCCTTGTAAGAGGAGTAAARGCACAGCAAACTGGAAAGTGAGTTGAAAGGCAAGACCCCCATTTGACCAGGAACTGCTGAGCAGCCACCCCTGAGTCCCCCAAATCCTAATGGTCATTTCTCTGTGTTATGTGCTACCTCCATCTGGAGGCTTGGGAGATGTGCTTTTCAAATCCAGCTGTTTAAGGAGCAACATGTAAGCTTATAGAAAAGATCTGTTCTTCTTMCTGATGATTGTCTTTTGCTGAGTGCTCTTCAGGAGCACAGCAGAAGGCACGAAGCGTTCCTCTTCTGAAAAACAACTTGTTTATATGTTTATCCTGACACYGCAATTTAGGTCAGAGAAGGTTTGATTTTACTTGCCTTTTCAGAATCTCTGTCTCTTGTAAATATGACATTCTTCATAATCTTTCAAGCAACATATGCATATATATACATACATATATTTATATATATTATATATATATATGCACAGGTGTGTGCATACATGCACATTGTCTTTAGAAACAAATACCTTATCTTTCTGCCACTACCTGTTTCTGGGATCCTTCCATCTATCCCAGGGCATGGCACTTACCAGCTCTTTCCCTGCTGTGATAAAGCTGCAGCTCAGAAAAGTGTGCCTGCATGGGATGGGGAAGAAACATTCCAGGTATTCCTAATTTTCTKTCACTGAAATAACTCAGAGAGGCTTCAAGCTTAAGTTAATTGTGAGTAGACAGAGGAGGGATTTTTAGACATGAAGGCTCCCATAAGATCTGATATGTGCAAGAGGAACAGGACATGTCTGAGGTGGTCATAGCCTGACGCAAGGTCAGTTTCTATCTGTATTTTTGTTAGGGCTGTGCCCGCCTCTGGGTAGCACTTTCTCTTCACTCCCAGTACCTCTGGCTTTCTGGCTGATCATTTATGCCAAGGAGCTGCACCTCCAGCTGTACAGACAGCTTTGTCTTTCCCCTCTACATCCCACCGTATGCCAAGGTTTTTGTTGCAATAACCAGAGCATGCTCTCCTAGAGTGAAATACAACTCGTGACAGCTTGCAGAATCCCTGCAGACATCTCTTAAAHCAGACTGCTTGCTCGTTTTAGTTGTAAGCAAACACAGAAGACCTTAAAGAAAAGGGAACTTGCCTCCATGTTAACTGTGATAGGCTTAATCCCACCCCCAGCCTCCACCATGCTTTTGTCTCTTCCCCCTGCTTGGCATGGTGACCTCTGCTTCAGATCATGAGTCCATATGATCTTTTCTGGATCAGCAACCAACCACGTTTAAGACATCCTCATGAGAGGCATGGTTGATCCTCAACCCTGTTTCCAGACTGCAGCATGACCAGGCAGAATAYTTGGCCCTCGTGCCTCAGTTTCTCCTGTGAGAAAGGGATATATTGATATTTCTCTGAAGTGCTACATTAATCTATGGGCAGGAAACATTGCAGACAAATCAAGTCTTATCATTGGTCACTAAAATCTTGTAGACAAGAGTGATGAGGCAGCAGTAGGAGCCACTGGCATAATGCAGCGTTTTCTAATTCCACTGGGTGGCAGCTGAGACTGAGGTGAGGAATAATSCTTTCTCCTTTGGGTAAAAGGCAGTGACTTCTTTGCTAGAAGAAAACAGATCCAGAGCCAAGCCTACTGCAAGGTCAMGATGCTGTAACCACCTAAGATGGCCATTTGCTTTTTCTTTACATTATTTGAATCCTTAATTCCATASAGAGAGTAAAACAAGATCTTTTGAATCAAAACCCCCATCCAACCTGTTGGTTTGGGATTGCCACTCATTTACAGCACTTTTAAAGGCTTATAAACAAATGTCATCTCAGCAGAAGTCCACCCATTTTTCATTTGATGTATTTCCTGTTGCAATCTGTTTGAAAACCAGGACAGGAGAAATCACKTCTCAAAACTGTGCTGGCTGAGCAGGCGAACAACTAAACAAACACCAAACCTTCTGTTGTGCAGAGCAGATCATATCCCCTACAGCCTCCTGCCTCCAGCTCTGTCAGGCCCTGGCAGGATCCAGACAGTGCATAAAGAGCCACTGGGCCTGAAATGGCATTTTGGCAACCCTGCAGTGCTGCTAACATGGTTGTGGTGGGCAGTGCCCTGAGGGCAGAGCTCAAAGCACTGTGCTCTAAGGGAAGGCTCTACACTTGCCCTGTCTGGAATTATCCTCATCCTCCACTGCTGCCCCCAGTGTGAAATAACCTTTCAGTGTCCATCTCTACTCTGATCCCTTGGGAAGCAGTTCCCTGGTGTCTGTTTCTTCCTTGGTGCTTTGTGCTGTTTGGAGCTAACAAACGGATAACAARCAGCCCTGGAGGATACTGAATCATTTAATAGTTGGTTCTTGCTTTTCTATTCAAGARGTAAAGAAAAGCCTCCTGTGAATCATGGTAGTCATGAACTGGGCTGCAAAGCTGTGGCAAGAATTGTTCAGAGCTGGTTAAATGATGTCTTGGTGCTTCAGGTACTTGGTGCTGTCTATGTCTCCAATGGAAAATAACTCTTGCTAGACTCACTTGGTGGCTTTCTGCCTGTTGCTCGAGCACCTTGTCCTTCCAAGGAATTTTCCCACAATCCCCAGATTTCTTTCCTTTTGGGTTTTTGGRGGAAAAATAACCYTTTYTCTCTMTCTCTCTCTCTYTTTGTGCTGCCTCAAAGTGAATCACACCGTGAACTCTGAGCTTCTCATTTTTTACAGCACACTTTCCTGCAAGTGCCYCACTTAAAGATTTCTTATTCTGTCTTCTGTTCTTGCCCCTCCAGTTCATTCAGGGAATGTGGTTCACGGGGGTGCAGGGGGTAGAAAGGGGCTGCAGAAGCTCTCTAGGAAGAATCCCTGTTTCAGAAGAGCTAGCACAGTTATGCAAGGCTGGCAAAGGCAGCTTTCACAGGAATCATCTTCAGGGTGGGCAGAGGGCATGACAGGARCAGCAAGGCTGTGGTGCCTCTGCCCCTGGTGTATTAGTGATTGTGCTGCCATAAAAAAGCCATTCTTAGACCAGTCTTAACATCTGAGAGATCTGACACCTGGGTTTTTCTTTGCCCGGCAGATTTTTGGCTGAAGAGGAGAAGCAGGCTGCTCCCAGCATGGGTACAGGAAGTCTCTGCAAAGCTGTGTAGGGATGGCTTGGGTGCCAGTGTATTTGCTCAACAGCATGGAAGGGTTTGGATGTGAGAGGGAATGCCATGTGTAATTAGAGAGTGAGAGAGCATGGAGGCTCATTCTTGGGGATTGAGTGTCACTGAGCTTTGACAAGAGTCACAGATGAAAGGAMGAATGGCTGCAAAGCTAAAAGAAGGGTGGCTTCTACCCTGAGACATCTTGCATGTTCCTGTTGATGACAAATGGGTGTGCAAAATTATGGTCCCCCCTTGTTTGTGTGTGAATTGATTTTTTTAAGGTATTTGATAGCCAGTGTGGATGAGCATGGAAACATCCCTCAGCCCTTCAGCATCACAGTAACCAGAGTGTGGAGATGTGCAGATGCAGGGGCCCTGAGAAAGGAGCAGGTTTAACTTTAGCAGCTTTCTTTACTGTCCTGTGGCAGTGCCTTACACCAGGAGAGTGAGGAGCAGYACGGGCTTCAGCAGTGCAGGCTGACAAGGTGTAGGTGGGCAATGAGGATCATTTCACACTTTATAGATCACTTATTGCTGCTCAGTGGCACACTAAAGGCTAAAGGACAACAGAAGCTAAGTAGATGGATTCACATCTGTTGCACTCAGGAGTTGTCATGTCAAGCAGTACCAATAYCCTGAAAGGCAAAAGTAGCAATAAAGTTGAATTCTCTGCCTGAACAGCATAGACTTTCCAAAGGGAACTCCAGAAAAAGTAATTAATCCAGGAAAAACTGAAGCTAACTTCAACTCTGTAAAGACATCTAGCTGAAACAAATTAATAGTTCAACACAGCTTGACACATAGCCGTGAAACCAGATGCCCTTCCAAAATAGTAGAAGACTTCAAAAACTTTTGTCCATGAAACGGAAAATATCCTCCACTGATGACGAAACTGAGAAAGAAACTACCACCTGTTCAGTGAGCTGAAATACAACAGAAGTGCAGCATACAAGCTCCCTCCAAGAAGCTGTCTAAGCCAGCCTAGTGCCCCATGAGGTACAGAAAAAGCTTAAAAGCGTTTATAGGGAGAGGGAGAGCAGGTGGCAGTGGACAGCAGGAGGAGACTTCACCCTGCACAGCAGCGTTGTCCTGAAGCGTGATAGAAAAGAGCTATTCACCTCTTGAGAAGCAATTCTGTTTTCTTGTGAGCACCAGCCCCTCCTGAGGCTGCAGACTGTCCCCTGCATGGTGCAATGCCCTTGCTCAGCCTGTGTCAACCCCCTGATCCTTGCGTTCTCCCTCTGCTAGCTAACACCAGAGCAGCAAAGGAAAGCAGCTCCAGAAGCTCCTTGGCTCCCTGCCCCGACCCTGGCAAGCGCTGTGCARTGTCAGGAGCCCGAGGTGTGCCAGCAGCGGGCTCTGCTCTGCCACCCTGGCAGCACAAGCTGGCCTGTCCCGTGCACCCCGGCCTGACCTGGGGGCACCCCGCTCCCCAGACTGGTTTGCCAGGGAATCCTGGCAGCAGGTGATGATCTGACTGAGCAAGCCCAGATAGGCAAACAAAGGGGTGTGATGCCACTTATTCTTGTACTGGCAGAATCATGGGGTAAGAGCATAGGGACACTCTTCCCTGGTGCTCCTCTCCCATCCTAGAAATCCCAGAAGAAACATTTTTCTTTAATGTTATTTATTAACATTAATTCTGTTGATTTATTTAACTAGGTTTTATAGTTAATTAATCTGAAATTGGTGGTTAGAAGCAAAACCAGTTTGGGATGATCACCCTGCCAGGAGCACTCTCATTTAGCTGAGCTGCTTCTTTTGTTTCAACTTGTTTTCAGCAATGAAACATTGCAGCTTCTGGAAACATGAGCCTATTCTCTTGTGTACCAGAAGAGCAGCCACAGCACACAGACAGGGCCAGGATTAGTGTCTGGGACAACCACGGGAGAGAAATATGTACATGAAACCCAACACTTGGTAAATGCTCTGTACTTTGGGCTGGGGGTCTTTGAGGAGCTGTGGGATGATGGACTGCAAGGAATATCTGTGTGTCAAACTCTTCACTGCTGTCATTTCACTCTGATTCCTCAACACATTYTCTGCATTTCGAGTTCTTTTAAAAACAGGGTCAAGTACTGCCTGCCTTACCCTTTTGTTTACCACAGGGACAGACAGATCATTCACTTGYGCATTGCTCAACATTTGAAACCAAAACCCATGTAATTGGAGCAGGGGATTTTGGGCTGATCCGTACAAATAGTTGARCTGAGTTAACTGCAATCAGTTACGGAAAAACTCACTTGGAAACACAGTGTTTTGGCTGATAGCAATTATGTCTTAGTTTGGTAGTTTATCGACCTGAAACAAAGTTTTAAATTGACATGACACCTTACCAACTGAAAAATAAATTGCCCTAAGCATAACTGATATAAATTGCAACACTTGTGTCCCCAAAGGAGTTTCTGAAGGATTAACTAAATCAGTTTCAGAACTGACTGTAGTTAAACTGGTGGGAACTATTTTGTGTTATCCAGTCCTTGGGGCTGGGAGGTTTTATAGTGAATCAYGTGAAGAGTTTCACAGCAGCACGTGGGGAGCAATATCAATGATTCTTTGGAGCCTAATACATAGATCTCCTTTGCAAGGAGGGCAGTGTGTGTCAGCAGGGAACCATTTCTTTTGTTGTTGTTCTTGGAAAGACACAAAGATCTTCCTAAAACCAGGTAAAAAAAAAAGCTTAAAATCAAGCAACACAAACTGCCAGTACAGCATAGTTAAATTCTGCTGCTTCTAGTTTCCTAAAGACATATCAGTGTAGTATCTAACTTTCAGCAGTCTCTGGCAGAGCAATTATTACTTATCTTTGCCATCTAGAAAGATGCTTCTGGATCTAGTTATCCTGTGAAGTGTATAAATTCTGCATTGTGTGCACCAGGTCCTTCTGACAGAAACGTGTTTCTGTGAGCATGTCTAATCTCTATCAGACTTGCTCTGGGCATGGATCAGTATTAATGATTTTTAGATTTTTAGATTCTTAGCTTAAGAAATAGCTGCCAGGGTATGCATTACATTACTCTACTGTCCCCTGACTTGTGTAGGTTGTGCCACACACATGCTGTGGTGTGGTACAGTTTCCTTGGAAAGATAACAGCATTTCARAGAAAGCTTTGAGTCAGTGGTGTGGAAGAGAAAAATGTCTTCAACGGTCCTGCTGTGCATGGGTAGAAAAAGTAAGCAAAGGTTTTAAGGCAATGGCAGCGAGAGTGCAAATCACACAATTTGCAGCATCTTTGGAGAGTATAGCTTGGATAACATTCCCTTAGGCATCCAGATGGACAGGGTTCAAAACCTCATCTTGAATATTGATGGTAATGGGAACAGCTGTTCCCTACCATGTTCAAGTGTAAACAAGGTGTGGTTTAATGGGCACAAGATCTGTCTGCAAAGAGCAACCCAGCCTTCCCCACCAGACGCAATCTCCTAGGGCAGGCTCCAGCTGAGCCTGGCCTGTGCASCAGACCCAGACTGGCTCTGACCCTGTTCCAGCCCTGTGATTGGGGAACCCAAAATGTCCTGACTCCCCCACCTCAGACTTGGGCTCTACAGCAGCATCTGTGCACCTGAAGCTGAATTTGCCATCGCCTCAGCTAGCACAAAATGCAGTCATCTCTTTTCGATCATGAGACACAGATCATACACTGATCAGTGCTATCAGGCTCCTTCGACAGTCCCTCTTGGCAAAGAGCTTGGTGATGGATTCGACATAAAGATTATTYTTTCTGTTGAGTCAGGGAAGGAGTAAGTGAGAATCTGGACAGCTCACATTCATTCTGTCTATGGTGCAAGGGTTTAGGGGCTTCTGGCCTTTTTTTGGTTTCATTGTTTTGGTGGTTGCTTGGGGTTTTTTTTTACATTTAAACTATTTCAATGAGCAGGATTAACTTCACTGCAGTAAGTTAAAGACAGCGTTCCCTAATTAACAGTCTGTCGGCCTGGACCTTCCTCCTGTGTACAGGGTGGGTGTCAGTTCCTGAGGAGTCAGTAACAGAGCGTGGGAAGAAGGATGTTGTACTCCCGGCTCACCCTCTGTAAATTCACTGAGCTGTGTACACATTGCACAGACAGAGACTGTTTGTTCAAGAAAGGCATTGGGCTCCACTGACTCTCACCACAGAACCAAGCTCATTAGGAGCCTGCACGCCTCAAASGATAGTCCTTTATCTTCTTACTTTAACTATGAAACCCACAAGAAATACAGAACAATCCCTGCCTACAGAACACTGTCAGCATCTTGTGTTTTTAGGGGAAATGCCCTGGGTTTTTCTCTTATAYCACTGGTGGTACTGCAAAGTTAATAATACTAAGTAGCGTGTTTAGCATTGCATGTAACAAAGAATTTTAATGACATCCTATTTATATCAGAAAAGGYTCTTGTGTTTTGATGTAGCTGTCTCTCAATTGTCTTCTGATAGACATCTCTGCCAGTCACTGGGAGGCAGTAGGAGTAAAATCTGCTAGGACATTTAACACAATACCAAGTATTTTCATTTGATTTGTATTCCTGGCTGTGTAGTATTCCAAACCACACTTCACTAGTCAGGTTTGGGAGGGTTTTTCCTTGCCAGGAAAGGGCTGTGCTACTGTGAGGTTCTATAGTTGTATTATCACATGTTGTGCTACAGCCCAGAGAGCGCACACCCAGTATTTGCAGTCTGCTTGGACCAGATTCCAAGAAGAAATACTAAAATTAGGAGGGAGACCTGGGGCAAAAGGACAARGGCAAGAGCAGTAAGGGAAAAGGGTGCATGACTGTAAACCCCTGCAGGTACGTGTGCTGCATGAGTCATCTCACACAGCCCTTTGGCTAATCCCAGTGCTCCCCCCATGATTCAGGATTTAGGAATGAGGATGCAAATGCCGGCAGCCAGGACGGCCCCTTGTGGCTACTGAGCAGTTGTGTTTCCAAATCATCAAAACAGACAGGAAAGGCCTACCCTTGCCGTTAGTCCTTTGTTCCAGCTTCTAACCCAAAGAACATAARTGAGGACAGGAGCCAATTGTTCTCAGCAGATCCCACCAAACTGGGAAAGCAGCAGTTGAAACAGCTGTACAGATATACAGAATCCAAAAGATACTTCCTATCCCAACAATTTTTAGGAAGGCCACACTTTCTTCTTTCATATTTTGAGAGTTCTTTAATGACATCTCTCAAAGAGTATGACATTAATTCTGGTGGATTCAGACAACAGTTTAGTTTGCAAGTGCTGTCAATACTTTCATTTCAGGAGAAWATTTATGTTTATGCTGAAACTTCTGGGATAAAAGAGGTCTTGCTGTGATACAGGGATTGTACTTGCAATAACCACCACACAGCTGGGGAAGTGATAGCTAACTCATTATCACAMACAACCTCTCCATCACAGCTGGGAATAAAACAACAATCCGTTGGTCCTTGGTTCCTAAAACAGGATCCTCCTCAACAAGAAACCTTTTTGTAGGTGTGACATGGCTAACAACCTTTGTACATCTTTGTGTATTAGTACCTGTGTTCTGCGTAGACTTTTTAAACAGATGAGTTTGCCTCAATTGTTGTAGAAGTTATGGCTCTGTATCAGGTGCAYTGTACTCTGACATAGTTTACATCACTTTCATTACTGCCTTTTCCCAGCCTTCATTTTCATCACACTTTGGGGTTTTTCAGGTTTTATAAGAATAAATGTGATCCTTCCTGGGAAGAAAATACACAAATTACACCAAATCTTCACAGAGCAAATAAATTGAATTATCCTATCCAGTATCCAAGAATGATGGTCACTTTAAAGAAAGGTATCTGTCTTTTCCCAACTCTTTTTTTTTTTTTTTTTTTTTTTTTTTTTCAATTGCAGTTAAGGCTAATGCTCTTTGATTTACATCTCAGTGTAGCCATTTAAAGCTGTGCAAAGTGAGTATATTTTTTAAAAAATCTTCTTATTTCACCCTGACAAAAATGACCATACAAGGTGTGGAGTGACACGGATTTTTTTTCTTTGAGCTGACTGGGTCTATTAGTGTGGAAGATTGAACGTGCTGGCATTCAGCTCTGTCAAAAGCGAAACTCCATAGTGTGCTCTGTTTCAGCAAATACTGATGTCCTTTGTTGCAAGGCTTTCTGTATGCATCATCAGTCACTTGACATTCCGTGTACCCTAGAAACCCAGAAACAGCAGCATCAATGCTTATTTGTTTATATATTTTAAGAAACTTCATTTATGRTTTGACTTCAGTCACATTACTTCACAAATTAACTTTCAAGTGCCTGTCTGATCAGAGAATAACTGGAGGCTGGCCAACACGCCCGTGGCCTTACCATTTTTACTCCTTACACCAATGACTCAACTCACCCACACCACCAGGACCTCCGTAGTACTCATGACCTCCCCGAGGGCTGCTGAAGCTATTCACAGCTACAATTCACAGACTGGCTGACACAGAGGACCACATTCACGAGACATGGGTAGAGCTAGGCTGCTTTAGCTGTAGGCTTAATCCAGCAGATGGAGCAGCTGCCTGACACTGTGGAAATAGCCTCTATCTTTGTCCTGTATCTTTGTCCTGGGCAGCGTGATCTGGTGACCCGGTGTGCCTGGTAATTATTAACTAAAATGTGCTCATCATTATTTGCCAGAAACCACAGGCAGGAGAGAGAGCTCTTCTCCAGTGGATATTTTGGAAAAGTCTTACAGCTTCTTGTGCTTGCATGCTCCCATTAAAATATTTTCCAACTTCAGAGTTTGTCATTAGGCTCTTAGAGCTGGCAAGGCAAATGGTGATCTCTGCTGTAAATCTAGAATGTCATCTGACACTGGCTTGACTGGTGGAAACTGATCTGAGATGGAGCCCCCTTTGGGGCTTAAGAGCAGCCTGCTCATGCTCTATAATTACCAGAGACTGCAGTCAAAGACAGCCTGATGCACCTTGTGGGGTKAAGGACCCCGGAGCAGTAACAGCAAGACATGTGGACACCCTTTACCTTGCATATAAGCTGCTCCATATCATCTCATGGGAATGGAAACACAAGGCAAACCTTGCATTCCCAAAGTTTTGTGTGTTGCTATTGCATTTCCCCTACTCCATCCTGGAACACTCTTCAGTCTCACTTTATCTGTCAACCGCCTTAGATGGTGTCATCTGTCAACTGGGTGAAGTGCTGATGCATTTATTTCAATCCTGACACTRTGACATGTGCTTTAGAGGTAATGAYAATTTCAGRCAAACCRTGGCWTGACAGGCACTCATTCTCATGCTGTTTAAATGTGTACTTCATTAGGAAACCAAAGRGAAGTAGATAATGATTCCATCTGTACTCTGACTATGAACCTGGGCCTGYGAACACAAAAACTGTAGCTGCCCTGAATGTGAGAGCTCCTGTTTGTCGTGTCAGTGCTCCAGGCAGGGGGACTGCATCCTCACACAGAGCAGGAGGGCGATATCTTTTCACCATCTCAAGCCCTCCTCAAGGAGCCCAAGCAGAGCTCCTGGGGCAGTTCAGGTGTTGCAAGAGTGACYTGCTGCTTTTCTCTGCAGAGGCAAACTTGGACTGGCCACAAAAGTMTTGCCCACTCACGCTGTTTAAAGCTGTTCCACAGACATGGAGAGTTGTTACAAAGGCAATAACACCTTGCACAGAGACACACTTCATTGTTTTCCTCTTGCATGCCATTTCAAAATGGTCAGAAATCCTTGGAGTGGTSTCTGTCTGCCAGTTTGGCATATTTCACCAGCAGAACCAAGCGAGGTTCTACCAGTAAAATTATTCTGTTGTGGCATCTTTTCCACAAGCACTTGCCAACRCATTTATACCTCTATCAAACATGAAGGTCATGGAGACCATGGATTAGTTTTTAGTTACAAGTGACTGGTTGTAAATCTCCTTCTAACCTGGAAACTACTTCTGGCAAAATTCTGGACCCATTTCCCACTTGTTTTTTTGCCATGAGTCTGTGAACACTGGGGGCTCGGTTGATCCTCTGCCCACAGTATCCTTGCAGGAGTTTGGGCTAATGTCATAAATTAGAACATTTCCTGTGCTGTTCTACTCTTTCCAGGCTTGGACTTGAGATTTCCAATGTGTCTGGAGGTGGTGCCCATTTACTTCCACAGAGCTCTGCTTCCAGAGGCAGTCTGGCCCTTTGTGATTAATMCTTTGGTTAAAGCCTAGGTGCCTTTGATTTAGGTTTTTTGCTTCTAAGATGTCTTCTCATGTTGCAATATTAAATATCTAAACCCCTCAGGGATTAATTAGCAATAAGAGATACAGGATGTGGTCTGAAAGCTGGGAAAGAGATCTATATTGACAATATGCAGAGACCATGTTTCAGACAAGAGGCCRGTGTTTGATGGAGCCCTGGCTCCTACTTGACATTCCTGAACATCAGGATAAATTCTTCCTAAAATACATYCTCCTTTCTGATTTCCTGTGGTGTAGCTGTACCTGGTCTTGACATAATAGAGAGTTAATGGTCTACTTTAAATCCTTATTTTCAAATCTCTGTAGTCTTCCTATAATAACATCTTAGAAAAGCAAAACTGAAGGCTATATTCAAAACAAGTATCTTACTTTGTCTATATGTAGCTTCTGCTGTTTTGGCAATATTAAAAAAATCCATAGCAGATCTAATTTCTTTATTTTCTAATTAGCTACCTTCCTTACACTTGACAAAGGGAATGTATCCCATATGGATGTATCAGTGGTGTTTCTCTCTGATATTCCAAAAGCTAGGATTTAGTACAACATCAGTACAAGCAGTACTAAAATCCAGTCTCTGCATTTTTTGTCAAGTATTGTCCAAGATGAAGAGTCGAGCTAAATCCAGTGGACCGGACATCCCAGGGGGAGCCTGTCCTGCCTCTTCACATCCTTRCTCACTTTTCTGACCAGCCAAGGTGCCAATTAATGCCATCTGCCATTTGGTATTGTGGAAACTCACCCATCCAGAACCAAATAGAGACCAAACTGCCATGAGGTGACACTGACGTCTTTAGTGAGCCGAGGAACTCCTGGAAAGGTGATGTTAACCAGACAGGTGTCACCCAATCTTTCTGTGTGGGTTCCCTCTTAAGACAGCTTTTCTTTTTGACTTCTGTCAAGTTAGGAAACCTGACATTTTCCCCACGGCCAAGCTGTAAAAACATCAATTGTTTGAAGAGTTTTCGTAAGGCAATTATGATGGCAAATGTCTCCCCTCCTCTAAGTGATGCTCACGCCATTAAAATCAGCCTCTGTGAGGTGCAGAGTATCTGTGCACAAGAGAAATAGTGAAACCCCTCCCAAGTTGACAAGCCCTGACAAGCTCTAGCTGACATTTTATCTTGCTGTTTCTCTGTCCCTGTGCCAGGGTAAGCAAATACCATTTCCCAGGAAATGAGCCTGTCAAGCTGCACAGGAGCTGCTTCAGAGAAGTTTGTGTGGCCAGAGCAGAGCAATACCATTTCCTACCCAGGCTGTGCCCTGGCAAGGTGAACAGACTCRTTGCAAGAGCAGGATGGTAATTTCTTTAGGAATGAGAAACGGGCCTGCAGACTTTCCCCCAGGATGAATGAAAGCTCTGCRGTGTATACACAGACGTTTAGGGTGAACTAATTTCCAGCCTGCTTTTATTATCTCTTAGCAGACCTTGACACGCATCTGCCTGTGCAGTGAATTGCTGTATTTCACTGGTTAGCAGGCATTGCTKAGACATTCATTGATTGGGATGACTTTGTGTACCCTGATACATCTTGTCCTTTCTTCTGGGGAGTACACATCATTTTAATTATGATTTATTTCTTTTTTTTTAACATAAAGAAGACAAAACACTCCAATTTAATATGAAAGGTCTCCATAGCAGAAATGGCAGCCAGTTTGGCTGGATGTTTTTGTTGTTGGGGTTTTTTTTTGGGTTGGGTTTGTTGGATTTTGGTTGCTTTGGGGTTTTTTTTTCATACAATTCAAGCAGTGACCTCTAGCTCTAGCAACACCAGATTATGGAAAGCAGAAAAGCACATGGAAATGTTCATTGGGTTAAATTCTGCAATGAATTAATGCTGATATGGTTCCACTGGCTTTTCTGAAGCTCTCCACTAGGGCAGAATTTCTGATCACCCAGGACTTCTTCCATTCTCAGTAGGTGGTGGAAATATTATACAAAAGCACAGTGAAAGCCAGGAGCTGGGGTGGAGTATTTTTATGGTGCCATGTATCTCTATGAGTTTTATGGCTTTATTTTTTAAAAATGAACATCAAGAGCCATTTTGTCTTTTGCCTGTGACTTGGACACAAAACTTCCAAGGAGAAGAACAAATTCCAGGCTGATACTCCTATGGTTGTGCAGCAGGTTCAGACCAGACTGTGCTGACWGTGAATAGGCTGAAGAAAAATCTATAGGGTAGAAAAGAGAATGGTTATTAAAAGCATTGTCAGGAGTCAACAAGTCTTGCACAGCTCAGGAAGGAAGCAGTTGAGAAAAGAATCAGGACACTCCAACATGGAGCTTTTCTCCTGAGAGAAGGTTTAAGGCAGGAATGAAAGATAACCAGTCCCTCGTGGAAGAACTCTGAAGAGGAGGTGAATATGCTGGCTTCAGGAGACTGAGACAAGCTGAAGGAGCAGTCAGTGAAACCAGGTTGGAAGTGATCCTGAGGGAAAGACTGATGCCTGGTGCCACCTTACCAGCTAAGTCTTTGCTGGACAGCTGATTGTGATTGTTGGTGATCAGGCAGATCCCTCAGCTGGGGAGAAAAGCCCCTGCTGCTGGATCTCACCCTAGTGGATGCCATGCTTGGGGTCTCTGCCCTTAGACTTTGTGTTTGGAAAGAGTTTGGAGTTGGCCAGTGGACTGAACTTGGTGCTGTGTTAGGGCCTGATGGATGGAGAGAAGCTGAGGCAAGCACTGGGCTGACATAAACTGTGGGCTCTCTAGGGCTCCACTGACCTGCATGGAAACTTTTATCTGATTAAATTAAGAAATCTTTCTTTCTTGTAAGATGAGCAGAAAATTTCTGAGTCCAGAGTCCGCTGCTAAATCAGTGTGCTCAAAATACTCCCAGACAAGCAGAAGTCTCAGAAATAATATCTTCTATAAAACATGGCTGAAGCATATGCAGTGCTGTTTTGAATGTATGATAGCAAACACACCTTTAATCAAACAAATTGGAAGGAATCTCCTGATATAGGAGGAAACATTGATGGGAAGCAGCTAGGGTGAACATCCAGAAACACAGCCTCTTTCCAAAAGGAAAACATTTTTAGTCTGTTGCTGATTTTGAAGAAAGCGTTATCCAGATTGTTAGGATTACAGGGAAGTAGTGGTTCTCAGATATACTTGCACATGCTGCCAAGTTTGAAATTACTTTTCTTCGATACAAATGTGTCTATGTGTAGAGCCTAGCTGTAATCTGCTTCTTAGAAATTTCTATTGCCTTACAATAAGCTGAAAATTAGATAAGTGAGTCTGGCTTTACAGCTTGAGCAAAGGCTCTTCCTGGCTTCCCTGTGCTATAATGAACTATTAAGTACCTGGATCAGTTTTGCTGAACTGGTAAGTTCTGAAATGTCTTCATTTTATTGTGCTGCCTTAGGAACATCTTGCTGCTATATGAAACTCAGAGATGTTTTAATTTTCTGGGGTACTTTAAAGAGATACAGGCAGAGCAGATGGTAAAAATGTTTTTGTGCTTGACAATGTCATCAGCGTTCTAAGAATGGTTGAATATCGAATACTCTAYGAGGGTCTATGAGAAATGAATCTCCAAGTAAATCTTAAATATGTGACTTTCTGCATGAATGAACCAAAATATATAATTAAATTTTGAGATGTCCAAAGGCCAACCAATACCAGTTATCACTTTTTTTTTTCCTAGAGATCTTCTCCAAAAGCCTTTGTTATGTTAATTCCTTTGCAATTACACAATTTGCTGATAAGGAAGGACAGTTGGTTTGAGTCCTCCTAACMACTTTTTGCTTCTTTTTCTTTTCTTTGTAATACTGTGTGGCCAAGTGAAAAACTTGACCCCTGGTGGAAAGAAAAGCATGATTGTTTGGTTTTTTCCCTTCAGGTTTAGTTTCTAGTTTGATCAGTTAYGGTGCCACTTGAACGCGGCTGTATATAATTAAACCTCTGTGTTCATTTTTGTTTTGTTTGGGTTCTGTATTTAATATAAGACTTTTGTCTGTCTTGGCTGTGGCTTGGCTACACTTGTTCAGCAGCTTTGCAGCAGCATCCTGTGAGCTACTGGCTCTGAGAAAAGGAAGAAAGAACCATTAACTTTGCAATGCACAAAATCTGGTAGATGTACCAACCTACCAGTGCTGGCCTTCTAAAAAACTTTCTCCAGTATAAGGTAGCATCCAGAAACCTTTCCCAGGATTAGCTGGCAGTATGAGAATGCGGAGTGTCTGACCTTCCCAACACAGTGCAGTGATCCTGGGAGCAGGTCGGGAACGAGGATCATGAAGTCTAGCTATGATTATTGCCTTGGTTAATGAGGCAGTCTCTCGAGCAGCATTTACTACTTCAGGATTTAGCCTAGCTTGAGGTCAGGGCTGCACAGAGAGCCTGYGGGTGCAGAAATCTCCCTTGAATGGGTAACAACACTGAAAAGATTTGATTCTTTTTTGTTAGGCTGGTCCTGAGAAAAGAAGTAATGCTACAAATGAGTTAAAYTATGACACAGTTTTATGTCATAAACTTTGTGATACATAACTAGCAGTAGTGAGAGGTTGGAACACGCCATACTCCATGCAAACACTTTTGATGGAAATTATTATAGGCCAATTTGAGGATTTCAAAATTATTTCTTGGAATATGTTGGAATGGGACATTTTTCCAGGTAAAAAGTAGATAATTGTCACTGAAAAAGAAGGTGAAAAAGCTTCTCTGGAGTGTAACTGAAYAGAAGTGGTCCAAGATCTGTACCTGAGCATAAAAGCTGCTGTTGGAATGGTCAATGTCAGCYTGCAGTACAAGCAAGTGCAAGAAGCCTGCTCACTAGCTTTCAATGCTCTCCTCTGTCCCTGGTTTGTAGCTTTGGTGCTTTACTTACTTGTGCCCCAGGTGATATGAGTGAATGAGAGCTGGCACCAGCTGCTGAATAATGGATGAAACACCCGAATTCTGCTGGTGGCAATTTCCGCAGCGTGGGGAGTTGTGCTGAGGGCTTGCTGCTCCCCTTGCTGAGCACTTTGCTGTTGCTTCCCTGGCAACTGCAAGAAACTTCCAGGGTGTTCTGAGGTGTCTCAGTGAAGAATGTCTTTCCACAGAGTGTACCTTGACATCTTACATCACGGTCTGTTTCATTTTCTAGTTGATTGCTCCCATTTCTAATGAATAGTCTGACTAGTGCTGGTCTGCAAGAATTGCAATCTCCCCTTTCCACTACCGTTTGCAGAGCTTTCAAATTGCATCCTTAAAGCCTTTAAGCACAATTTCAAATGAATAAGCTTTGCTAAGAAAGACAGCAGAAATGTTTTAATTAGAATAACCTAATAGGCTGGCTGAGCTCTGAATACAGCAGTGGCAGGAGATCACTGAAAAGCTTCTGCCCTTATCTGGCCTTAATCATATATCTTGGTTTCCAGGGCACTTGAAGGCCTTATTTTGAATGCCTCACAGATCACTCTGACTAATAGGAGAACAGGATCATTAGTAATAAATTTCAGGTGAGTGTAGAGCTAGCCTTAGGAAACCTTTCTATATTTGGCCTCTGATATCCATTGTTGTACAAGACTATAAAAAATAAGTGTTGACATCTGGTGTAGGGTACTGGCACACACATGCTAAGTGCCAATGCTGCCATTTTTCCAGCAAAATCAGGCCAGGCATTCCTAATTTGGCAACACTGCTCTGTAACTTGCCTTGCTTGCCCTGGGGTAAGCCAAGCTCTTCCTTGCTGAGCACCTGCCTATAAAAGACAGATAACACTGAAGGTCTGCTTACAGTTCAGTGCCTTGTTCACACATTGTTGGATTTTTCTCTCCTCTAGCTGGGGAACTTGAACCTATAGCACAGCTGACAAAACAGGAATTTATAACATTGTTTGCAGGAGGCACAGGAGTTGCTTGAGCTACAGCAGCCTGGTTRAAAACATCTGACCATCCCACAAGCTGTGGTCAAGGACACACTCTGCTTCCCATTTTAGCCAGGCAGGGCTTGACCTCAGTGGGACTTCATTTGCCTCACCCATCTGATGACCCCTGGGCTAGCAGTGTGTGTGGGARGGTTTTGGCTGGCTCCTGTGTCCATGTTTTGTTCTTTGGTCCTGAGGGCTTATCTCACAGTTCACACCAGATRGGAGGGGCTGGAAAACCTGTGGAGAGGAAGAAGAGGGACCAGACTGTGGTGAAACTATCAAAGGTACATACAACCCAGCAATATTTGCCATAAATCAGCTGCCCTCTATCTGCACCTTCTACGCTGGGCAAATTGGTAGGGAAGGGATTTTAATCCCAAACTGTTCRGGATGTCCCATAGTATAGCYGTGATGGAGAAAACAGCWATCCTGCCTCAAGTACAGTGATCARATAACACMCAAGGATGTTTGAAAGCGCAAGRAAAGGATTATTTAGTGGGCCTGCCTTTGGGCAGCGTGATTAAATTGCATCCTAATGAATTTGTTGCTATTTCTCCCCTAGCTTGCTCTGTTGCTGTGAGCTGATGGAGATATCTCTGCTGGCTCCCTTGCTCCGGCACACAAAGGCGTCTCTGTGTACATGYCTGCAACAGTGTCACTATTTTGTTTCCTTTTTTTTTTCTAATCCTTCCCCCCAAATGATTCTGGACAGATTGTTTTTCCCTCTGTAAAGCTTTGTAAGGATAATAAAGTAGCAGAAGCAGCAGGGGGCTGTGGGGGAGAGAATTAACACTCTGTTCCTTGCTTTAGGATTAGTGACCAGATGCACGAGGGGACTTGACTCAGGGAGGTCTGTTCCCACTGCAGTCCCGACACGGCTCCTGCTCTTAGGCTGGGACACAGCTYTGCTTGGTTTGAAGATCAGAATGGCTAAGGAAAGCTGAAAAAGGGGGAAGGGAGCAGTGCTAAATTACCCCATGGCCCACATGCACAATCTCAGCAGGACAAATTCACAAAATCCAGCACAGCRATCCGACGACACAAGAGTTATTTGTTTATGGCTCTGTGCACGTCACCTTTCCCATTGCTTTTCAYGAGCCTGGAGAAGTCTCAGTTCATYCCTGGCCAGAGGRTTTGACAGCAGCTGCTTCCTTTTTTTGGCCCTCTGGCATGTGCCCAGCAGCTGATGGGGTTTCAGACAGTGGGGGCAGATCGTGTGCAGCAGCACCACAGGGTGCAGGGGGGTTCAGCAGAAGGGTGGGGGGTTGGAAAGACTCTCTGTGGGACAAGGTGTAAAGGATTGCATCAAAGGGTCATTTTCTGCAAACCCTTGGTGGCACCTCCCTGACCTGCACTGCTGGGTGGGCAGCTTTGGTACTGCAAAGTCATCTTCTGTGAAGGGGAAATGGGGTGCACCATTTGGGGAAGGGTTGTCCAAGAAAATTTATTTCCTTCTCTATTAGTTATAGCATGAATGAGGAAGGTAAATGTTTCACTTGGAATGAAGCTTTTAGTGCTGGAAATATCAGCTTCCTCAGACCATCCAGAGGCTTTCATTTGGTTGCAAAGATGTGTCTTTCCTATTTACTCTGTCTGAAATTTCCTGCTGAATTTTCAACAGATTTAAGAGTATCACAGACCYACTCTCCCTCCCCTTGCTGTGGAAAATTAGACTTCAGCATCTTCTATTCCAGACAAAACTAGTTAAAAGGTACAGGGAGTAATGTCTGCTTTCTAGTCCCTCTCTTGGCTGCTGGATTTACACTTTCAGATGTCTGTCTCTAATTACTGCTCGTCCTTCCTGTGGGAAAGGTGGCCAACCACAGCCCTGGTGGGACAGGCTGCTGTGCTCCAGAGRTGGAAGCTGGCTGCTCACAGATACCTGGCTCACACTAACAGGCCTTCTAGAAAATATCTTCAAGCAAATACTTAGCAATGCCCAGAGCTACTAATGAGAAGAAGGAAGTTTCTGAAACRGTTCAAATAATTCTGGTCCTCTGGGAGGTGGTGGTTGGTGTTAAGGGCTGGGGATGTATTCCAGCTCCTCCATTACGAAGTATWACTTTCATCATCATGCATTTTTCAGCAATATCCCACCATGTGTGGCTTCACTCTACCTTTAAAATAGTCCTKCTCACCTTTGACCCACAGTGAAAGTGCTGATTCAGCACATGCTGTGCTGTACCTTGCCCCCTTAAACTGATTTAGAGAGAATGAAGAGTGCTTTACCTTGCTTTACCCTTTAAATCTTTCCAAATAATAATTTTACTTTAATCTGTTTTTMCGGTTACCCAAAACATAGGTTTTTATCGGTAACTGGGGAAACCCACTAAAAAACTAGTTTTATTTATGTTAAACATGTTTGGGGTTTTCATAAATTTTGTACTTATATTTTGGCTTTAGTATTTATTTCTGTTTGTACCCACTCACTTCAGCTTTCTGGAGGGAACTAGAGCACTTGTCCAGCAAGCAGTTGTCTCCAAAGCCCAACTGCAGGCCTGTCACAAGAYATTYCAGGGGGACTTTCCTCCATGGACTMCTYCTGAGTCTGCCCGTGCTGTTCCTCCCCAGTCTCATCTGTTTCACTGCAGAGTTTTCTTTTTATCTTAGTATAAATGGTCATTGTTCAGCAGTAGAAAATAATCAGACCAGAAAACCTGGCTTTGTTCCATCAAGTCAGGTGTTTCTTTTTATCCYGCTTGGGAGTGAGGAGGGGAGGAGAAACAAACCCCTCTTGCTCTGTGTTCCAAACGGCTTTTTCAACATCTGTGGTGATTGTTTTGCCTTATGGATGCTGATAGTTGCTGCTGGAGGAGAAAAATGTCTTATCAGTGCCTCTCAGGGCTGCTCTGAGGGGGRGATGAGGCCAACCACGCTGGCAGCTGCCTGTGCACAAAGGTACAAAAATGTGCTGCAGCACTGTGTATGTGCCACTCCACAGAGGAGRGTCACTTCTTCCCTTTGGGTAAAACACAGAGCACTAGAAATGCAATTTCTGACATAAAGGGGAGGGGCTATGGCCTCGGGGAAGGGTGATGCTTTCAAAAAACAAACAAAACCAAATGCGCTCTTTTTTTCCTCCCTCCACCCTATTTGCTAATAACATGACTTTTCTGAATCTGTAAACAATATTTGACAGTCTTCCAGCCTCTTAGCTTAAAAATGTCAAGGAAAAAGAAAGGGACAGTTTGGCAGGAGTGCTAGGGAGCCCTTCCTTTACTYTCTGAAGGAAGTTCTGGCAGCCCCAGGGACACTCGTGTTAGAGTTATTAGTCACCCCGTGTGCTCAGGATTCCACAGGCTCTGTTTACTCTYGGCCAGAAAGGGGAAAGTCCAGCAATCGTAAATCTGGAAACATGAACATACAAGATGCTTTCATATTTGTTTGAGGTTTCATTCCTGAATTTGGCTTTTCCGAATGACATAAAAATTAGAATGGAGTGCTCTGCMTGGTTAATCTGCTATTGTTTACTGATAGATAAGACCTTATTTAACAAAGATCTTATTTTTTCTTTCTTGTCCTTACATTTATTTACCCTTTCCCTAGCTTTTAAGTGCCTAGGTTTGCTTTTTAACAAGTCTGACTATCAGCATTTAGAACAGGCTCAGACCATAAAAGAAACGCAGGAATTAGCAGTTGTTCTCATTGAAATTAGCTGCTACCTTTTTAAGTGTTCTGCTTTCTTTATTTGAAATTTAAATATTTTTTCATAATGTCCTTGTTTAATTATCTGAACTAAACTGATATCTGAAGGCGTGATACATGTCTGAAGGTGTGATATTCCTCCCAGAGGGACAAAAACTAATGCGAGCAATGCACTGATGCCTCCCTGTCCTCTGCTGAGGGTTACTAGAGTACAGTTAAAATCCTTTTGAGCAGGAGCCAAGAGGCTGACCCTGTARCTTCGGTGTCATGTCCAAGAGGAAGGTGCCGAGAGGATTAAACTGTCCTTAAAACAGAGGGTATCGGTAATTTTAGAGTATCAGGCTTTTAAGTTGCATCTGTTTTGCTCATAAACTGACTCGGGGCTGATATCACAGAAGCTCAACTGGTAATTTTCCAGCAAAGCCACTCTCAACCTCTTCACCTTGTAAGGTTCTAAAAGCATTGCTGCCTTTGAACCTGATAGGTCCAAKCTGAGGACATTTTGCAGGCTGGATGAGTTTGATTATCATGAAGGTCTAGAAGAGGGGGTAAACGGGTCAGATTTGTATTATCCAGATCCAGGATTTTCAGTGGCAATAAGGAGCTACTTAATGGCAAAATGCAGAAGTTCAGACCTTCCAAATGCTCTTTTTAGCAATTCATTGATAAGGTGTGRGAAATGCACACTGAGCATTGCAGCTGCTAAGTTTTGTTTTATTCTGTGGAGCCGAGCTTATTCAGTCAGCTGGGAGAATGTTTCTTAGTGCAGTCCTTCACTTGTGCTTTGTAAGATATAAGCAGATGAATATCCAGATGAAGAGGAGGTAAGAATCAAGACCAGACCCTCACATGTATCATTAGTCACGAGAGAAAACAAATTCAATTGAGGGGTTAGTGTGGAACAAAAGCAATCAATGAACACTAAAGTAAGCCTAAATTTTACATGGTCATTACTGAAAAATATGTGATCTTGTTATGTACATCTTTTTTCCTGGTTCTTAAATTCTTCCACTTAAAAGAAAAAAAAACTAAAGTTAGGAAATGCTGACCTAGCTTGTATCTATGAATAGTCTTCTCGGTAAGMATTCCAACTTGTGAGCAAAGGCTTTGAAATCTTCCCCCGCTTGTAATGGAGCTGAATGAGTTCAGCGGTAAATATGCAACAAGTGTAATGCCCGTTTCCGCTCTTTGTTCCCCCGAGRGTCATTGAAACGAAACAAATTCAGTGCACACTAATAAAGTGGGTAGGTAGCTATTGCAGCTTAATAGCTTGKGCTCGACCATTTTCCTTGGCAAGGAGCTTAAGGAATGTTTCCAGCAAGGTCATGATATCTTCAGTGTGGACTGTTATCAGGACTTGCATTTCCTGGTGTCAAGTCCYGGTGCTGAAGACACACTGCTCTTTGGGAACCTGGGGCTGCTCAGGAGACGCAGAGTTAAACACACAGCATTTATGCTGCTCCCCATGGTCCATTGTTATTGCTGCAGCCTTCTCCACTTGCATTCAAGATGTTTTCCAAACAGAATATTTACTGAGGCATTTTTCTGCTTGCTTTGCTTTTTTTGTTTGTTTGTTTTTTTGG
>NW_026623335.1:2126649-2136083 GCF_030028575.1 Malurus melanocephalus
TTTGTTTTTATTTAAACTATAATTGGCAATTGCTTGCATCCAGCAAGACTATTTTTCAGCAATGCTACCTCCTTTCTTCAGCTTCATTTTAGCAAGGAGTAGGGTACAAATGTTCTGCTTGTGGTGCCTCCTGGATCTGGTGCTCCATGTCCAATGCCAACTTGATGTAACCCAACCTCAATAACACACACAAGCATTGAGCAAATTTACTTAGCTACAAAGAATGATTGAGAACACATGTTCCTTTGTGTCATCTTCTACCCTCTGGAATCTGCCAAGTTCTGCTGTAGGAAATCAGATGAATGATGGGATGGGGAGGTGGTAAAGAAGGTCTAAAACCTGTTGCTTCCTGTCTGTAGGTAAAATAGATGGGGTCAGATTAGGGGGAAATAYTGACACTGACTGTACTTGCATTGTATTCATGCACCTTGAGCAGTGTGAGCCTGTCAAACACTCCTCTGCAGCAAAAGTCTTGGACCACACTTTGGCCTGACCTTGTGCCAGCATTGCTGCYGCTGACCTGGGCAGTGCCCCAGCCTAGAACTGTCACCTCCCCTGCACAGTTCAGGGACTCCTTGGGGGTGGCTCCATGCAGGCAGGAGGTGGGGACAGCAACTGTCTGAGCCAGAAATGCTGCTGGGATTTTCTTGGTTAGCATTGCTCTTAAGTTCCCCTACCCACCCCCTGTGCAGATCTTATGCTGAGAAAGTGTAAACAGTGTGAACTTCCAAAAAAAGGGATAGAGTCATCCTTCATCTGCCAATGCATGACTGTGTGTTACTGCTTCTGGTCTTCTAGTGATCTTTGGCAATGATGAAAGAAACTAGAAATATTTGCTGTWGTCTGAGGAGCTGAGAGTACCCACCTTCTGAAGGGTTTRTGTTCACAGCTTGGCATCTCTGAGSTTTGTCCTTCCTTTGATAGCTCTCCATCATCTTCCAAGATAGAAATTACATCTGTGTCTATGTGGCACTGTTCTTCATGGTCACGACATTCAYGTGGGTCTGCTTAGGGCATCTTCACCTGTTTGGACCCTTCCTCTGATGTTATAGGTATAATAAACATATTGATATTATCTGAAGAAATCCCTAATTAATAGAGATTGAAAAGGAGCTAGATCACGTGAGAACATATGCCCATTGCTTAGGGTAACAATAGTGCTGAGAATTTTCTTAGTGCCYTCTAACTGATGCTCTCTGTTTAGTTCTGCACGATTTTATTTGTAGCTCAATGTGAATGTGTGCTCCTCTTCTAGAAGATTGATTATCTAGAAATCTTGCCTGGAAGACCTTTTTAATTTAGCTTCAACATCTAAAGGGAACTCGAGTTCAGATGCACAGTATGATTAAGTGTGGTCTAGTTTCAATCAGAACCTGTTATTCTTGCCAGACAAACTCCAAATTGAAAAGGAACAGGGCATTTCTGATGAGCAGCACACTAATTGAAAAATTTAGAACACAGTTATTTGGTTTCCTGGGTCAAAGTCAGTCAATAGTTTCAAAAGATCTTGAAACACTTAGAACATTTTAATGCTTAATTGCTTATTTCAAAAAGCTTCTAAAAATTGCTTAAGTTTTAGGAAATCAAGTTAAGCCAATATAAACCCAGAATTTTTCCATTACTTTGCTCTAAWTTTTTGCTGAGAAATAAATATTTACATCTGCATGTTTGGGCACCGAGGTCAGGCTGACAGGCCTGTAGTATCCCAGATCCTCCTTCCTGTGGATGGAAAATAATTAGCAATAATTGTGCCTCTGATTAATCTCGTTGGCTATGATTCTGATTCTGTGCAAGGCAAAGCCCAAACAGKGTCAATGCTGCTGCTAGTAGCTTGTCCAAAGTTGTACAAATAATATTTATAACAATTTCTATAGCTGAACTCTCAAGAGTTACTTTTTTGCCTTTCAAAAAAAATGGTATCTAAAAGCAAACTGGGCTTTGGAGGTTGGTTTTATGTGCCCTGCTTTTTTGGGAAGATCGCTGATTTAGGGAGCTCTGCGCAGTGCTTGCAGCCCCTGAAAACCTGGCTGCTAACAGCAATGCTCCCCTGTGGATGCAGGACCCAATTTTTTAGCCATTTTAACTTACATGTTTGCATCACATCTTAGAGCATGTTCCATATCAGTTCTATAGATTTGGTGCATTGTGGTACTCTCCATGCAAACATTGTCAGAGCCCCTCTCCAGAGCCSTCATGTTCATAGCTAATGCTCCCCCAGCCACCTGAGAGCTGTGATAAGAGTTTTCTGCTCTTTTTGCTTGACCTGTAGATAACAAAGTGCTGCCACAGGCATTGCTGTCCCCAAAAAGGGCTGTACTGTGGATGGACTGTGCTTCCTTTGTGGAGCCCCTGATTTCACCAAACTGTAGAGGAGCAGAAGCGGTGCTGGGGGCAGGCCTGGGTGCTGCAGCCCTCAGCRTGCTGACACTGAGATCACACATGGTCTGGAGCAAGCAAGGAATAAATGGGGATGGGTGCCCATGGTCTCAGCAGAGAAAAATGCTTCTAAGATCTGTAGCATCTCCCACAAGTTGCTGCAGTTGTCAGGATTCTCTGCTGTTGGGAAGCCTGCTGTTGGTGGGCTTCTGTCCTGTTAGACATCAATGGGCTGCCTATTTCATCCTCATAAAGGAAGCCTGTTTTGCAGAGGACAGGATGCAAAGAGCCTGCAAGCTTGAAATGTCTGGATGTCTTCCAATTTCTATTCCCAGCAGTCCTGTTCTAGCAAATGCTGCTGGATGCACACATAGCACAAGGGGGTGCAGGGAGAGGCTCAGCAGGAGATGGGATCATACAAAACATCATCAGTCTTGGAGTGCCACAATTAAATAGTCTGCACTAGGTGTTTTTAAGTCAAGGTGGAGTGAATCATAGTTTGTGGAATCCCATCACCTGACAAAGGCTCCAACCTGACTCAAATATATGATCAGCTACACTTTTAAATTTAGGGGCTTATTTTCCAGTGCTACTGGGGTATCCCATTTGGGTTTCAGGATGCACCTAAGCAGAAATATTCAATTTATGTGAGAGCCACTGGCAAAAATCCAGATGTTGGGAGAATTCCCACCCACTCCAGCAGATGGATAGTCTTCATTTTTCAGTCTAGCAAAAGGAAAAATGAACAAAACTTTCCCCCTTTCTCAAATGCCCAAAATTTCATCTTCCACTCCCTGAGTTCACAGCAGTTGTTAGTCCYTAAATTGTCCAAGACTATAATTGTTTCCTGTTTATTTAGGTTTTGATATTCACAGACCCAGTTTGAAAAATTACTATACCAGAGCCAAGTAATGAAGATTGCTAAAGGAAKTCTTGTGGTCCAAGAAGAAACTGGAAAATATTTTTCCTTGGCTTTCACTATCCRGGGTGAACTATTGACAAGCACAACAGAGCCAGGCTCTCTCCAACCTCATTTCATCTCTTTAAACCTCAGCATGCAGAGCTAGGATCCTTATCCATATGCTCCTGGGAACAGATGAGCAAAAGCAAATGCAAGGCCTACCCAAGGAGGAATTAAAAAAGCACCTTGAAAAACAGGCAAATTGGAAAAAAACAAACCACGGCAATATAAACGAGCAAAGGAAGAAGAGCACWAATGTATTAGTCATGTTCTAACTGCTCTCAGAACCCAGTGTGCTTAACAGTCTGAAACAGAAACCCCAACATTTCAGTTCTGCACATTAGCAATTTAAAAAGAAAGAAAGCAAGGTCTCCTGAGAATGAAATCATATAGACCTATTCATATGGTCAAACAAGTGCTTTTTCCTTTTCACAACCTCTCAGCTTACTCCCTCACACTTTATTGTGTTCAGGACTTCTAGACTAATTCCTTTTTAGAAAAGTGGAATGTTTTGCCTGTGTTTCAAGAAAGCTTATTTCATAGTGCATGACCTGAGTGTGCCAACATGCTTTTAATTTTCAAAAACTTTTGAGTGAATAAACTTGAGAGCTGAACAAGAGCTCTCAGGCTTGAATATTTTCTTGCTTCACAGAAGCCCATACATCAGAGGTGATGACACCTAGAGATCCATTCAATCCAGCAAAGCCACCTGGTGTCCATCAGCAACTGGGCTCCCATCATGAAAGCATTTTCATTTCTCAACTGTCAACCAAATCTGTAATTTTTCACATCGTCTCTTCACAATTATCAGCTCAACTCCCTTTCTCCCCATTACGCAGTAAACCTAAAGGAAATAGTCGAAGTGGGACAGTACGTTTTGCGTTTAATAGATGTGCTGATCTGCCCAAAAGCCTCCAGTGACTGTCCATTGTTCTCGTTTGTTTAGCATATTGGCTGTGCCAAAAGATGTCATCCTCTGTCTGCTGTCACAGGGCATTTCCCCCTCCCTTTCCTTCCTCCCACCGAGTTTCTCTCTTTCTCATTTCTGCTTTAATATTTCAGCTTTCAGGAGTCTTCGGTGCAATTTCTGGGTGTCCACTTTGATGTGCTCATTCTTCACATCTGGCTCTGATTTGGAGGCATCAGATTCCTTGTGCATGATGTCCTGGGCTATGGTARTCTTTCTAAAATCAACATCAGTGTGTGTTAATTGCAGGTGCAGGGTTAATGCTGTGGGATCACAGGTGACCTGTAATTTTCTGCGGTGTTGGTTACCTCAGCCTGCAATTCTAATCAAGGTTTGCTGTGCTCCCCATGAGGTGTTGCTTRCAATGGTATTTTGATAATGGAGAAAATTACATATTGTGAAAAACCTTTAGTGATTGGAAATACATGGCTGGAATTAAATGGTACTGCATGAACAGCAGTTGCCATATGAAAATGACCAATGATGTTTTAAAATGAARTGATATTTCTAACTATTTTCTTTGAAATTAATGCCTAGTGCTTTATTTAGTTATTTCACTAASAATGTGTGGAAGAATATATTTCCATGAGTTTTAAAAGTACTTTTTAGCAGTAAATTAAGATGTTGCTTAAAAAGGAGCCAGCGATTGCCAAGCCTTTTCATTTCTGAATCGCAAATCTTGTCTTTCTGACCATTGTTCAAGAGTCTCTCAAAGAGAAAAAAAAGAACAAAATCAAAAGTCAGAACACTGTGGCTAAAGGTCCGAAATTAAATTTGGGAGTTCAGTCTGATATTTTGGTCAGAATCCAAGCTGTCCAGTGTCAGCACCACTATGCCATCACAGATATTGATGTGGCTTATGATTTCAAGTGCTTGAACCACCAGGACCTGTAGAATCTGTTCAGCCTCATCAGAAATTACCCGTGACCCAAAAAACTTTCAAGTGAAGTGAACAAAACCAATGAGAAAGTGGTCTAAAGGAAGCACRAAGACACAAGGGTGACAAGAATCGTCAGTCCTGGAAGCAAAGGTCTCGAAGCACATAAATTTAGTAGTCCAAGCACTGTGTAGTCCAYGTGGCAGAGGAGAGAGAGGAAGTGGATGAGATGGATCCATGCTGGCTGTGTACAGTTGGGCCTGGTTTTGGGGGGTAATCCAAGGATAAAGAAAGAAGATGCTTGTTCTACTCTCTAATAAGAGGACTATGAAGTGGCTTTTGCYCATGGGAAGCAGAAATTCAGACTGATATGTTCTTGTAGAGAGGCTGTTGGCTGCCGAAGCCTAGTGGGTTTTGTCTGTACATTAATCACAGCTCAGAGAAAGCCTGAGTGAACAGGGTGTCTTGCTGTACTAATTCCAGAATGAAGAAAAATTTCCTTTTGCAATGCTCGCAGTCTCAGTGCACTCCATCACAACCACCAGTCTCTTAGAGGAGCTCAGTGGGAGCAGTGGCATTTCCAGCATCTGTTGAGCTGACTTTCAGCCCTCTGCTGCCAGTGGGTTCTGTAGGTAACAGTGGAGACAGCAGAAATATCAGCATCAAAGGGAAGAAATTCGAAGGAAGACTATTTGAAATGGGGTTTTTAAATACAGTTTTTCAATACAGTTCACTAACCCTGTATTGCTGAGATGTAATACTTAAACCAAGGGTCACTGACAAGAATAAATGGACATGTCTTTGAACAACACCCGAGGAATAGAATCCCCATTCTCAACTTTGTACAGTGAGACAAAAGGAAATTATTCATTTCTTGTTTGTACCTGGTATTACATCCTACTTTCTAGGAGCCTTCCCTTGTTATGTCAGAGCAACTGCTCTCTAGTTTAGCTGTGAGCAAAGAAAACTGTCAAAAAACTCAAAAAAACTGTTTCTTTTATCAGCACGAGGTATCCACAGTGTGCTGGGCTTGACTTTTAAAGTGGTGACGTAGCACTGGCAGCAGTGACGAGTTACAGTGGCGCGAGTCTTGGCTTTGATTCAGTGAGGGCAGAGCATCACACATGGGGGTATAAAAATGGCCATTGGGCTTGAAAAGCTGAGCTCTGCAATCACCCTGAGCAAAGCTTCAAACCCATGGAACATCAGCTGTGTTTTGCAGTCACTGACCATGGAAAGCTTTGGGGTTGCTTTAGTGATCACCTGTGCCTCTCTCATGGCAGCTGAATGACAAGATCACAGGACAAGCCAGCAGGGGAGAAAATGACATTATTTCGGGCAGAATATCATGCTGAGACCCTGGTTTCCTGTTGCAAAAACAGGAAATGTTTTTTTTTTTTTTTCTGGAACAATGATGGACTACTTTCAGTGCTGGGGCACATTCATAAAAAGTTCCTGCACCTTTATAATTGGGCAGTTTTCTGTTCCCACTGTCCCAGGAATAATAGCTAAAGAGAGAAAAAGCTTTTGAGTAGGTTCATTTTGTCTTGCCTGCAAAAGACTGAGACCATGCGGGTTTGTACGCTTTGGTGTTTTGGCCAATCCTCTCCTAAATGACCCAGCGGGATGGACTGCTACTAGCTGTTCAGGGACATCACTACAGAGTGTTTCACTGGGAATGCTTTCAGTATTGAGCTTAAATTTTCCTTTTTGATTCTCCTTTCCTTTTTCTGGAGAACTTACAGAACAACCAGTACAACCAATGGATGTCGGTAGCCATGGTAGGAGTAGGGATGGACAGGTGGTCCTTTCCTTAGCTTCTAAGCATTGAACTGTCAAAACTTCTTGTCTAGTTTCTGTTGCAAACACCCCTAGGTGAGTTCTTTTATGAGCAGAAATGAAATAGATAGTTTCAGATAATTTGAAAAATTTACAATATACATTGTTAAAAGGTCTTTATGGTTTGTACCCTCTGACTCTTTATTATTAACAGAATTAATCTGTACTGATAAAATTAGAATATTGTCCACTCTTCTAACCGAGGAAATCTAGAATATTTTGCATTTGTGGTTTGCATTCGTGGGATGATGATGCAGAAGTGGAAAGGTTCTTATTGAGGTATGTGCTGATGAGTTAAGTGTTTGGTACAACGYTGGGGCAATGAAGTTATTACTGCAGGCTTTTGAAGCCGTATCACAGAGCAGAAACACCTACAAAGACTGACTACAGTGTAGACACAAGCTCTAGGAGTTTAGTTTGTTCCGTTTTTTAAGCCACACGCGACTTCATTTGAGCATATAGAACGACATAAATGATTTATTTCTATACTATTTAACATTTTAAACTACTATCCCTGCTGATCCTTAACAAACATGCATTCCTGCTTTGTAGGTGCTTTCATCAAGCTGAAAGTACACCCTCTCACAAATAAGAGTGGCTCTCCAGGCAGAAGTCCAGCCCTCACAGCRAGCCTCATCCCGGGCAGGATGAAGCAATCAACATCAAGATCTCCACTGAGCAGAGACTCACAGAGGGAAACTTGTTGCTGTTTCACTCTGCAGCTGAAGAAACATACAGTAGTGGCAGGGAGCCTCGGGGCAGCTGATTTAAAGACTGATTTTGCAAGCTGTTCCTCATTACCTGGCATTCATAAAATTCATCTTGAATAACTGGTTTTCCTGTTGAATTCTTAAATTCTCACCAGAAGAGCATTCTGCTGACTGGACATGTTCAGACTATCTCTGGAGCTACACCAGATGGTACCAGACGCACTGAGATCCAGTGAGTAGAGTTTGGCATTTTTTTTCCTGTTATTTATAAGGATTTGCTCCTTTCCTGGGCACTTTGCTAATGTGAGCAGGAAAAGCTCTCCCCAGAGAGTGCCTCCCACTGCCTTCAGCTTTGTAGTGAAAAAATGGGGTAGGATTAAAAGAGCACAATTGCTTCTGGGCAGTTGGTTTGTGGCCAGCCACGTGGTAGAAGAGCCTGGACATAAATTTTAATGTAATGCAGAGTTGCTAATCAACATCAAACATGTGAATGTCAGTGGCTGATAAATTTAATTGGATGTTTGTTTAAGAGCATTAGAGGAAGTATGTGCTTGAAGCATCAAAGAGTAAGTCTTAGAACTTCAAACAATGCTCTGGTGAYGTTTTTGGGAAGGGCTGTCACCAGATCTGTGCTATTTGGCTCCTGCAGTGATACCCGATTGCATCAGTTTCTGAATTTGTGTGGCACTTACTAAAATACACATGTACATAAATAGATATAGAGAACAATATGCACATACGTAAAKACACTTATGAAGAGCGATGTTAAAAGAACATCGTCGTGGTGCACAGCAAAGACCTAGCAAGGCAATGGAATCATCAAGGATGCCTGCCAAATCTTGATTTGCTCCTCCTGTCATCCCACCACCATGTATCGTGGGCACAGATCTCATTTGATCACACTCTATTCCTAGCAGGGCCGTGAATGCGGAGTGTGGCTCTGGAGAGAAGCTGGAGCTGTGGGCAAGAGCCTGCTCCTCCAAAGGGGGATGTGTGTGCTCTCACTGTGTCCATAGTGGGTGGGACAAAAGTTTTGAGCCACGGCAAGGAAATGTAGGTAAGGCTTCATGAAGAAAATGCAAACAGTCCTGTAAGCAGCAAAATGCTGATATAGAATTACCGGAAAAGATGGAGGAATTGCTGGTTCTGGAGCATAAGGTGAGGCAGGGCTACCTCTTTCTGCATCCTGGAAAGAGAGCAGACTAAATGGCCTCCATGTTCCTTCCACACATTCCCATCCCMTTTACTCTGAATCCTTGTTTTCTACCTCTTTTCCAGTAAGACCTGAGGTTAGAAGATACATAACAGATGGGACAGGCATTGGTAGAAAGGAGCCTTTGGCAGCTGAATAGGGTCCTAGAGAAAGGCATCCTTTCCCATCTTGCATGGCTCTTCAGAAGTTTTGCAGCTCTTGGTTGTTTCCAGYTGGCATTCTGTGTGCACCCATCTACTGCCTCATGTGAAGGATTAAAYCCRAAATGTTTAAACTGAAATAGCAGAATATGCACTCTGAATATGTGATACTGACCTTTCCAGAAACATACATCCTTCTGTGCATCAGCTGCCGCTCTGGAAAATGAGGGTAATACAGCATTTTCAGTGGGATTGCATAAGCAGGTTTGTTAAAACTTCAAAGCACTTGGATGCTGTAGGGATGTGTGGTGAGGATGAGGCCATAAGGAAATGATGAATTTTGTCCCCATG
>NW_026623335.1:2136227-2147488 GCF_030028575.1 Malurus melanocephalus
TTTCCTGAAGACTGTATAATAATTCTCTCTCCTATTGCAGGAGTATTAAAGTGGGTGACTTGTCTTGCCCTTCTGAGGGCAAATGAGGAATGTAAATTCCTATGCTACACACAAGCATTTACCTTAAACTAAGAAATACAGACAACCCAAGCTACAGCAAAAAGAACAGCTCTGTAAATTTGGGATTTGCCAGGTGGTGGATCCCTCAATCCATATGGGTGAGCTGYCAGCAGTGGCAAGCTGACCTTCCCCAGGTTAGCCAGTGTTAGAGATCTGGAGATCCTTTGCCAGCAGTTGGACAAATGTTGATACATAGCTGGGGAAAAATGCAATTTGGGTAGCCTGACCTTATTGCAGATTTGGGAGGGGGTATACTGGAGAAGGCATAGACTTTTCTTATTTTTATTTACTTATTCTTGTCCTTGCTTGTTTACCCTGAAAAGTCCTTGGTATCTTCTGTCACTATCTTGGGCTGCCCAACTGGATCACCTTGGACATAGATCTAAAAAAAATAATGACTTTTCATGCATCCAGACTGCAGAAAGAGCTCAGCAATTGTGTTTTTTTGTGTGAGAGATGTTGGGCATCTTACACACAGTTTTGTCTGTGATATCCCATCACTCTKTATTTGCTTGCAGAAATGTCTTGAGGCTGTGAGGCAGAAAATGTAGGAAGATTTAAAACCTCTTACYGTAACAACTGTGGCAATCAGCAAACCTCCGTCATGCTCTGACTCCCAGATTTTCTGTGAGCTTCAGGAATAAATGTAGAGCTTCTGTCAATCACCTAAGAATTGCTATGCATGGTATAACTACATGCTAGAAGAAGGGGCTATCAGCATCTCCTACAAGATAATACTGCTCTATTTATTTTAATCACTCATTTAGTGATTAAAATTCAGGAATAAAGATGAGTCTCCTAACAGTGCTCCTGTGAATGTACATCTTTCTGGGAGAGTGTGGAGCGCTTTGTTCTTCATTCCAGCAACTTGTCTCCAAACACTCCTACATCTTTATTTTGCAGGCCATAATCTGGGTTGATATAAAGTRCCAGGCTCTGCCCCACATGTGAGAAATGCTGTGATTCCCCAAATAGCATAGACTGTGAAAGGGACAGAGTGCAAGATATAGGTTCCCATGTGGGTGCAGCTGGCACACATATTTGACAAGAAAATATAAGTATGATCTCCTGTCTGATCACAGCTAGCATTTTTTCAGCCTCTTTCAGGATAAACCTGAAAGAATGAYGCAACCTCCAGTAAAACATGTCTCATTCCTTCTTGCTGTCCCTCTTAGGCAAATGATGCAACACCTGAGGSTGCTGACACACTGAACTGAGCTCACAGCTGACTAAGGAGGACCAGTCAATAAAAAGTGAGACTGTCCCCATAACTCCATTCAACGGGTTTGGATCCCTCATATAGCTTCTTATCATCAAATATTATTAGATCAGCAGAAAGAAGACCAAAAGAGATTTTGTTCCTCTGGGACTCCCTAATTTTAGATTACAGAGTGACTTAGTCAGATGAGAGATGCTTAAAATGAAGAGGATCATCTTTCTATGCATGCTTGGGAATTCCTTGCTTCAATTACAAAAAGCCCCACTGATAGAGCAGAGRCAAAGCAAGAGCTGAAATTATTATTTCAGTTGATTTCTGCCCTCACTTATCCCGGTGCAGACACATTTCTGCCTGATGTCCTGGCTCAGCTGCAGCCAAGGACACAAGGTCATGCCTGAAAGATTTTTGTGGATGCTGTTGATGCTTGCACTGCAGAGCACTCTGCCCAATTAGAGATGGAATAATCCATATTTTCAYGATTTTTTAACTGAACACATTGCATCTAGTGCTTGAGACATTGTAATTACAACGATTTGTCACTGTCTGTAGCGTTGCTTCTCTGAAAAATAAACAGGGATCCTACAGTCTTTCAAKGTGTGCTGATTTTAATCAGCGTTTTCCTGATTATAACCATCATCCTCAGTAGGTATTCAGTTAATGGTCCCTCTTTCATTGTGAAGGGTTGTGAAATAATAATATTTGGAATATAATGCAATTAATTTCAAGGTTTCTTGCTAAACATATTGGAACTCTTTTTGAGTCCAATGATATTAATGATACTTTGGAGGACACRTGGATTTCTTTGACATTGTACTCCCAGACCTATTGGTTAACAATAAGAAAATCTCTGCTGCATGGTAGTAGCTAGGCCTTTTGCAGAGCATCTTCAGGAGTGGATTATTGCTCCTCTGGGGACATAACTCCAACTCCATCAGCCAACACCTGCTCAGGTGCTACCAAGGCAGTTGGGAGCACAATCAGCCATCTGTGGCCACTGAGCAATGAGAGAATCCTAAAGCACTAGCATACATTCAAGAGCAAAATCCCATAAATCAAGGAAGTGTTCAAAAAAGAGGCAGCGATGAAATGGCAAAAGTATTGAATTATCTCCAGGATATTTTTCAACCAAATATTAATAGAAACCAAGATTTTTTTAGGCCAAGTATCTTTATGAATAGCTCAGTCTCCTAAGTGAGCCCTCAGAGTCACAATACTGTACGTGTGTGAACTGCAAAGGAACTCACCTGGAACAGCACCCACATGCTCCAGTATCCTCTGCCCAAGGGTGGAAGGATGTCCAAGAGACCCTTCCCATCTCATTCCCACCCTATCCTCCAATAACTACAGGGTGGCTTAAGATTTGAAGCATAACATTAAATCTCTCTTCTTAAGTCTGTGTAATTATTTGCACCTTTATTCCCAGCAGCCACACAAATGCTGTGATCACTGATACCCTGGGGCACAGAAGTTCTTGCTCTTTGTGAAGTGCTTGCCCTCTCAGCTTTGTTGTCATCTCCTTTTAGAGCCATCAGGTGTCTCCTTGCCATTGTGCCCCAAGTTAGAGAGAACAGAACTTCAACCCTTTGATTAATTCATAATTTATTACTTTACTATCTCCCATTCTAGTTCCTCCTTAGAACAAGAAACACCAGGAGTTTAATCAGCTAAACTTGACCCTTTCTAAGTCTTTGACTGCCCCTGTTTTTCCTTTTTGAAAAGCATTTGGTTATTCAACAGCATTTTTTTTTTTTTTAGGATAAGCAGCACTGAGCATGCTGTTGCAAGAGGCTAAGCCCACTCATTCACTCATTGTTTCCTCTTACAACAAGATGACCTTTTTGGATTATAATCTTCATCTCATTGTTTATTCTTGTTTCCTTTTACTGGAGTTGAAGACTGAGCATAAAACTTCACTGAACAGCATTTTTAAAGTGTGTCTGTTTTTTCCCAAATTTATCTGCAAGTAAAGGATTAAGAAAGAAAAATCTGGGTAGAGAAAAACACCAGAATCTATTTCTTCCCTGCTGACATGGCAGTTTTTACTGTTCCATGCAAAGTTTAAGGACTTGACCCACAGATGTGTTGTTTTGGTCTAACTGAGGCATATGCTTGAGATAATTAGGAGCAGATGTAGACCAATGGAAGGCCTATAGGTTTCCTTTTGAAGTAAAATCCATACCAACATAAAAGGCTAAGATAAACAGAAATGCCAATCTTGTTTTCTCTTCTCACAGCATTTTTCCCCCAGACTTTTATTTCTGTAACTTGGTCATACTGCAACAAATAAKGAAATCACAGAGTTTAAGTCAAGCTATGGCCAAACATATAAGATGCATAATCTTGAAGACATTTGACATCACAGCATTATTAATTTTCAGTTTCRTTAAGATCTAGTGGATAACTGTACTTCCAGGCTTTTGCAGTTAGACATGCATTTGGATGGCAGGATTGTGATTGCAACTTTGTGTTTGTACAAATGTTTACAGTGTGTCAACCATGCCCTGGACGCTGCTTTACAMTGTCAGCAAGTTTAATGTTTATTAACCACGGGATGAAACAGAAGTGTGAAAACAATACTGCTTCTTGGTAACTTCTCAGTTTACTGTGCAGCACTCACAGGCTGAAATCCACCTGAAAACAGAGGAAGGCTCATGCAGTATTCAGGATCCGGTGCTGGTGAGAAATTACATGCACGACAAGCTCGATAGCCTGCCGGAGCTCTGCAGCAAGGCTTGGTTCACAGGAGCTATGCCTGATGTAGGATTTAATAAGGCAAGTGAAAGGAGGGGGTGATGGAGAACCTCACCTAAACCAGATTAGGATGCTGGGCTCATACTGCTCTGCAGGCTGGCACAAAGCAGAGCATTGACCAGAGCCAGCAGAAACTCTTGTTTCGTTGGTGGTTGCCAGGTAGCGTGAGCCTTCTGAAGGGTTTATTATCCAAGTAACAAAAGAGAAGGGTAAGTTTTCCCTGACATAGAAAGATTACATTGCTGAAGTTCATCTCTGCACAACAATTTTTTTTCTTGCAGTTTCTTTTTTTCTGTCTTCTTCCAAGTACAAATAGAGCATGCCAGAAGTGGGAGAGGAAAAGCAAAGCCCAGCCTGTAAAAAGAGGGGAAACTTGATTTCAGAGTTATTTTAAGAYATTTCAAAACTTTTCAGGGAACTTTTCAGGAGCCTGTAAATTTGAGCTACTGCCTCACACCAGGACTGCATTTAAGATTGCTGAAGTCAGTGAAGCTGTGGAGGGGTCTTTTATATGTGGAGAAACCCCCAGCCCACAGTAATTGCTTTAATGAAATAATGATTGGATGTGATCTCCCAGTTTTGCGTTTTTACTGCTGATGCCACCTGTGCTTACAAGGGCACGAGCAAGTTCACCAGGGAAGGGAACAGATCAGAAGAGGTTTCCCTGTTTTTTTATCAACTCCTTGCATGACTTCTTGGGCCCATCTATCTCCATTAAGGATCCCATTTGCAGCTGCAGCAATTTATTTCAGCTGCCTGCTCTCAAAATGCAGCCTCCAGYTCTCAGCTATTTTCACCTTCACATAGCTCAAAGGAGGTGTTGGAGGTGGCAGGGGTGGGTACAGGATTTAAACTTCACAAAAGGCTGGAAAACCCCAACTCTCTTTCAGACTTGTCCCCTAGAACACCAATATCCCAAACTGACAGCTGTTACACAAACCACATGCTTTGTTCTGACTGTGTCTGCTGGAGRTTCTGGCCACAGCTGGACCCCTGCACTTCAGAAATGCTCTCTCCAGAGCTTGACTGAGTGTTGGGTGRGACAGCATCTGACTTGTAGGAAGCAGCAAGGCAGACACAAATGCTGAGGTGGTACCAGGGACTGGAATGTAGAAACGAGTGCCATTCTGGTCCACGAGACAAAACAAGAAAGTTGCAGCAGGAGAAATCATTACAGCAAGCTAAGTAATTATGATGCCAATCAGAAATTAAAAAAAAAAAAAAGTCATTTGTCCACTAGTTGTTTTTACTTTTAGTGTCCTATCCTTCTTCTGTGGTACATAACAGTTTCCCATCATGAATTATTTTTACTTCTGTTATCAAAATTGCTAAAAAGGGAGAGCTTAATTTACAAAATAACTGTCACTTCCTGCAGTGTCTTCATTGTCCCATTATGTGCACAATCCCAGCTGGGCCATAGGCTCTTGTATAAGCTTTCTGCTTCCAGCAGGATTTTCCTGTTGGTTGCTCCTTCCACCCCTTGGTAGCAAGTCACAGGCATGGAATGGCCAAAAGCAGCCCATGTCGAAATTAATTCTCCTGAATGGATTATGTGTGTCCTTGAAATGGCCACAGGGCTTTTGTCTTCAAAGCCCTCAAACCAGCAAGTCCATTTTTTCCACACAGCTTTGAGGGCAAAGCTGCCTCTTGGTGTTGTCAAATGGCTTCCAGTGCTGTGTGAGCACACCTGGCTGRGGGCTTTCATTCAGTATTGCGAATTATTCCTCGGAGGAGAARGGCTTTTTGAGGGATGAGAGAAAGAGCCTGGAATTGCTATGGTTTTGGGGTTTTGTTTTTTGTTCATTTGGTTTTGTTTGGTTTGGGGTGTGGTTTTGTTTGTTTGTTTGTTGTTTTGGGTTGGGGGTGTTGTGCTTTCTTTGGGGGGTTTTGGGGGTTTTTTGTTTTGTTTTGGTTTTGGGGATTTTTGCCTGCTAAGAATACTTCCTAAACAGGCTGCTTTTCACATTGTGTTTTTTTCCTCTCCTTTGGGACAAACACTGCTTTTCTTTATCAAAAGGAAGGATGTAGTTGCTTAAAGGCCTGGAGGAGGCCTCTGCTGTCTTTATTGTATTCATTTGTGGATTTTGTAGCCTGCTTTCTTAAGATAAGCAAAGCCTGAACAGTCATGTTGTCTGTCTGTCTTCCTACACAATTATTCTTGAATTTGTTGACAAATTTAATTCTAACATGATAAATGTCCTTGAGATATAATGATACCATATTTCTGTAAGTTTTCAGGAAGTAGATGGCAGCTCAGCAGGAAAGGTTATGCTAACATTCTTACTAAGGCACAAGCCAATGAACTGATCCTTTACAGTAGAGAATCCACATGGAAAAAAAAGGTGCCTGTAACTCCTCCATCTGTGGAGCTTCTATGGAAAACAGGCTTGTGTGCCAGAGGGCACACAAAAATTAAGTATTGTGTTGTCAGGAGGTGACCAGCATTAAATTATATATGCAGGTGGAGGATGCAGGGTATGCTTTGGAGCAGTGATGGTGCAGCCACTTCACTCAATGGGCAGGGGGAAACACAGAGAATGCTGCAGCTCCACTTGTGCCTGCACTTGCCAACATCTCTTCCTGGCTACAGGAAGCCTGCTGAGGAATTTGGGGAATGACTATTTCCTAATCCTAATGAAGAGCCTTGGGGCGGATTCACCAGCTTTCTGACTTAGGTTTTGCATTCGAAAGCAAAATGCTGTGAGCTCTGGTGAGGGTGGTGCCAGTGCAGCCTCCATGCTGTTCCCAGGCTCCGTGTTGCAAATGTTAATCAAGAGCAATGGCATGAAGGGCAAAGATACCAGTTGCAGAAAAGGACAGTGGGTCAAAATCAYTTTTGTCATCCCCTATAAATCTCACAGTTCTACCTCTAGGACTGAAACCTTAAATTGCCGAGTGTGCAACTTCTGTGTGTAAGAGCACAAACCTTAAATTGCTAGCGCTGCATTACCCTGCACTTGAAAACSCACTGGCTGTATTTTTAACTACACTGAGGTTGCATGCTGTCAAGGGAAGTTAGAAATTCTATCTCTTTGAATTCAATGGTATTGATATCCTTTAAATATCAGCAAGGTACTTTCTCTGTGGTGTGGCGGCTTCTGGATTTTTGTGATTTTCCAGCACATGCAAATGAGGAAGCTCTGTCTGTTTGTCCATCATGTGTCTGTMCATTACAGATTTATTTCTCAACCTTTTTGCTCTAATTTGTGGCAGTTTAGCAAACAGAGCTGGAATGTTCTAAAAAATATTTWTCAAAAGCAAAAGGTCATTCTGTGAGAATAATCTACCAGATGTCTGTAAATAACAGTTGTCATGAAGTTCCTTGCAGGCTGAGAGCAAGTTCCCCTTTGAGACATGAGAAAAAACAGGGTAACATCTGCCACTGTCCATGCAAATGGCAGGTCCCAACTGTGTGTGGCAGGGGAGGGAAGGGAAAGGCAACCTCAGAGGATGCACCTGGCTGAGGTGAAATATCATACTGTCGCAATTAATAAAAGAACAGACACACTTGCCCACACAGAGTATTTTCTGTGGTCTGAGATACCTTCTGTGGCAGAGTAAAATACCTGCCCTACTCTGATGCTCTTTGAGTAAGACTATTAAAACCACTGGTGTTACTTAAATCTCAAGTTCAAAGCTGCTCAGTAGCTTTATGTGTTGAGCCCTTCACTGGCTTATGGGAGGACTGATAAAGATTTCCATTTCCACCCTGAGTCCCTGAGCTCACCCCCAAAGGGATGTCAGTTCTTGACCCCATGRGTCACTTTGAGCTGAGCAAGTGGAGTGGGACTAGGCCCTGTGGAAAATACTGGACAGACAGCACAATGTCTGTCAGGGGAGGAAGTAAATCATGTTGTTCTTAAATGATCTCTGTAGTCAACCTAAGAAGGAGTGCTTACTGAAAAGTAATTGCTGTCCAATGTTTTTTTGCCCAGCCATGACCAAGCACTTTCTGTCTAGGAGCAGCAGTGCAGGAGGAGGGGATTGCTTGTCAGACCTCCAGAGGGGAACTGGAAGGTTTGCAGAATAAATAACATCAAAAACATAATCAAAGWTGGCTTTTTCATAGTAACACTTCAGGATCCTACATCATTTTTTGCTGTTTCCAGCAGCACACWATTAGTGATCAAACCTGCCAACCTCAGAGAGCTGGACCATTTGGATGGAATAATTGGGGTTTATTGGCTGTCTCTTGGGGACTCATTATTATGCTGACAAAAATGGACAGTGMAGCACAGTCTGTATTCTCAGTATATTTTACTGTAGTTCCACTGCAGTTCCACAGCCACTGCACCAATTACAGTCTTTGTGAGCACTGYGTGAACCTTAAAGGGGCCTGGGAGAAGGCTTTGCTCAATCACAGTTCTTGGGTTTGGCAGTTCTTGACTTTCAGAGGGGAAATGGAGTTAGTGAAGATGGATGGGTGAGGAGAGACTTGTCTGGTGTGCATTACACCCCTGGTACTGACAATCAGAATCTGGATCCTCATGACAGATTTGTCACCATSATGGTGTGGGACCTTTGCAGATCATCACTCCCTGTGCTTGCCCATGCCTCTGTCTGTGATATAACTCTGGGTAATCATGGCATGGCAAGCTGCAAAAAAATAGCCTTTGGATGCAGATTTAGGATCTTTGAATGAAACTTGCAGCCCACGCAGCATGTAAGAGTAAGCAGAGCAGTGTCGTGAGGTTTTTTGTAGTTGTGTGTGTGGTCTAACAGAGAAAGATTTTATTGGCTATGTTTTGCCTTGCGGTAATTTATCCATGCACTTAACCTTGTTGAAATTTCACACCTTTAKCTGCTATCTGTGTCACACAATGGATGTCACCCAACTATTCCCCAGCTCACTGCTATGAGCTAATTAGCTCAGAACACAGCTCTGGTGAAACTAAAGCCCAGTCATAYGTGGAGATGGTAAAAAGTGAGCTGAGACAGAAATCCAGGGGTGTGCCACAATGGGCTCTGCACTGGGGACAAAACAGCCAGAATCTGTTTGCAAAGGACTAGCATTCAGCTACTGAGGACTTAAATTCTTATGTATTGTGTAACACACCGGTGCCAACTGCTTACCATAAGGAGCAAACAACAGAATTGAGGGGAACAGAGACATATGCAGTTTTCCTGCTCTACCTTAAAGAAAATAATTTAATGTTCCATTCAGAAAAAAATTATTTCATAAAAATACTCACTTGTAAAACAGGAACTTAGGGCCAGACCACCACTGGACCTACTGTGTTATATTAACATTCACTTGATCACAAATTCAAAATGTTACATGGATCATCTTCATCTTCTTGTTTCAAGAGCTTTTTTCCATCTCCCCAGTATGCAAATCAAAGATGACAAYGATATTCAAAGTCTAATCTACTGAGTTCAGCTTATCGGTTTACTCGTGCTGAACTGATAAACTGCACTTATTGTTTAAGATAAGTTCTTAAGTTTCAAGGAAACAATATGAGGTCACTCATACAACTGCATGAAAACCACTTGGCCTGTGGGGACACTCCTGCTGTGTCCACTCAYATTGTTTCCATCTCATCAGTTTTGATGGTATCGTCACCATTTGCAGASAGCTGGTGACATCAGCTGCTTATCAGTCCATTCCTGCTCTTGCTGACAGTGTAAATTGTCTGAAAAGGGATGTGCCAGTTTTCCTCGAATGTTGCACCTGCTGGAGAAGTTTAACACAGCCCTACAACTGTAGCACACAGCTACACACAGCTGCACAGGGCATTTAAATATTGGGAACACRTTCAGACTAAAACTCCAAAATGCGTTTGTACCCATTCCTTAATTATTCCACAAAATGCCAGCAGTTTGAGTGAGCTGTGAAAGAGTAAGCTTGGGATCCACTGGAAGCATTGCTGGCTTCCTCTGGCTCCAGCAAATAGAATTTAGAGTGCAATTCACTCCTGCAGAGTGTCGGTGCAAAACATGTGCATCTTGAACACCTATTTTGAGGACTCAGCTAGGACTTAATTGGTACATTTTGTGATAGATCGTTACTAATGAATACTAATGAATACCACTTCAAATGAGTACAGCTCCAAACTCAGGATTTTGTTCGGTGAATTTAGTTTGGTTTAAGACCTTTACTTTTGTTTTCAAAGAGAACAAGCTGAGTTCGTTACCCTGGCATACCCGGAGAATTGTCCTCAAATTCCCAGTGAATTATGCTGTTCAAATCCTTTCAAAATCTTGAGGTTTCCATGGTGTCACTGAAAGGAAGGCATCATTAAAAGGAATGTCATTGCTCTTGCATAAATGAAGGTAAAAATTACTCAGAGAAATTTCCTTTTTACCATCTTCACGAGGAGTAAAAAAAAAAAAAAAAAAAAAAAAACCTGAAGAAAATCCTCACTGGAGTGCAGTGACCCCAGAGTGAGTCTGCAGCAGTGGCAATTAGAGAAATTATCTTTTACTTTGCTGGGTTACACCATCGTGCTGCTATTTCTGCTGCAGAGCAGAATGATCATTTCACATGTGAGCCCCAAAAAGGGAAGTGGACTGGATCCAGGGCACACTGAACTTCTGTCCAGGTAGCACAAACCCCAAGTGCCATGCCCTCCCCTCAGGASAGCTGAGTGCCCTCTTTGTCCAGGCTAAGAATGTGCTGGTTCTCTACTGAACCTCACAGATGAGATAACACAGCCACAGTGCCCCTCCATCCCACGTAGCTAAATTGGGGGGTGCACTCAGCAATCGTCTGTGCCCAGAACAGTTCCCTGGAAAACCTGCAAATCCACACTTCTTCTATTTTTTTCCAAAGGTGCCTGGAAGGCATCACTGCTGAAGGCAGTGGCTGTCATGACCAGTTTAATTAGTACTTTTGCACTCTAATTCTACTAAATTTAGCACCTGTGTTTGCTAATCTACAGTGCRTCTGGAGGGCATTGGATATTGATGGAAAATGGAAAATAATTGCCCTGGCCTTGGGGACTAAACATTATAATGATGACAGAATTTAGTAAATAGATGCTTTATTTCCCCCTCTCAAGAAAAAAAAAAAAAAATATTACAAACACCTGGAAACAACCAATGTGTCGAATATCTGCATTCCATGTATACCCAGTAGACTACATGGTATTGTTGAACCATTTTCTGTCTGAGTCCCAAGCAGGGTTGTACAGACTGATCCTATTAATTACCACTTTTTTTTTTTTTTTTT
>NW_026623335.1:2147493-2149091 GCF_030028575.1 Malurus melanocephalus
ATCTGGAAGTAAGAACAAGGTGGGTTTTGTATGTGGACTCTGGTGGAAAGTCAAAGTTTTTCAGTCCTTGTTCTCTTCTCATGCTGTACATAGGAGCTGAAAATTCACTGCCAGAAGGTCCCTGTAAGCAGGAGCACAGGCATGTCCCCTTCCACTACTCTCAGGGAGTGGGACAGCATGGTCAAATAGTAAAATGTTATTTTTCACACTCTCTCCAGAGGCTCATAAAACTTGTCCTCTTCAGACCCCGAGGAGTACAGTCTCCTAAATGCCTCAGAGGCATTTCAGACAAATTGTCTCTCCCCAGGGCATCAGCCAAGTCTTGGTAGCACAGTCCAAGCTGAARATTCTGAGATGTGTTCTTGTTCCTTCACCCCTCCCTGGAAAGTGAAGACTTGAAGAGAAAAAAAAAAATTAGAAGCTGGAAGAAGTTGCCACATTAGCACYCACAAAAGGCTGCTCTCCCCATGCTGCATCTTCTCCTGCACCAAGGCCCTGAGGGAGGAGAGKACTTTTCTCCTCCCACATCCTCGGCAAGGTGAAATGATGCTGCATCTTCTCAGCTCTCCTGCAGATTGGTAGGAGCCCTGRTCTCCCCAAGGAGAGTGGGGGTGGAAGGTGCAGTGGGATCCCTGCTTCCCTGGGGCTCAGTTTTGYAGATCATTACCCAAGACTCACTGTGCCAACACACAAGGGATGACAAATGTCACCTCATTCTGCCCTCTAGGCCTTTGGGGGGTTCACTCTGTAAGGAACTACTCAAGTCACCTTTCCAGTACAATCCATAGCTAAGGAAAATTATTTTTCTACCCCACCACATCCTGGATCTTGACAAAAACTGCTGTCTCTGTGTGTCTGTGTGTGTGTGTGAAACCAAAAAAAAAATAATTCATACTAGCTGGATATTGAAGATTTTTTAGAAAACATGTTTTCCTTAAGATGCTGAAATCCTACACTAATCTTACTGTTTAAATAATACAGAAGAGAAGCACATGCCTTAACGTGAACTGTACTAAAATGGATGGCTGAAAGGATTAGGGTGGACAGACATGTCACTACTGATGTTAGGTGGCTCTGTGCACTCTGTGTAGCTCTCTGGAGGCATCCAAGCCTCACCTTCAGCTGCAGAAGCATGTCAGGCTTCTGCATTCAGGCATCTGCACTGGACTTAGACCAGATGATGGGAGGCAAGGGAGATTGGATGGTGCTCAAAATTTCACCCACCACCAACAATTACAGTCAAATGCCAAATGCCTGTTTGGGATTTTGAGGTACTTCAGGGTACTTTGATGGTGCTTCATCAACCATAATTTATACTTTACTTCATCTACAGCTCTGGATTATACAGCTTTTCTCTCTGTTTGCCCTGGGGGGGTTTTGTTCGGTTTGGGGTTTTTTGGGGGTTTTTTGGGTTTTTTTTTGTTTTGTTTTTTTTCCAGCAGTGATTCCACTTTTCAAAAACCCAGTGACAACAGATTTTGTTTTTCTAACTGCAAATTTCAGGTGCAAATTACTTGTAACTAAGTGCCCAGGAAAAGCTTTTACATTATTTCTGTTTCTTCTTTCTTTTTTTTTTTTTTTTTTTTTTTTTTTTTTTT
>NW_026623335.1:2149186-2160734 GCF_030028575.1 Malurus melanocephalus
TTGGGCTTTTGTATATACCTACAAAACAGGTGAGATTCTTCCAAGTGAGCAAAGAAAATCAATGATACATTACACTTTCTGAAATCCAGAAAGGAAAAGGAAAATGGTAATGTCCTGATTGAAATATGATGCACTTTACTTTATCTTGGGGAAAAAAAAAAGTATTACTGGCACTGTCATTACATGTTGAACAAGATGAAAATACATCCTGAAGTGGATATATAGACTTGAAACTCTTTTCAGCTGCCTTGTGTGCAATCAGACTGTGACCCTGGTGTTTCAGAGAGATGCAACAAATACTCAGTCTCATTTGTTTAAAATGAGATAATGGAAACCATGGCTCTTAAAACCACAAGAAAAGTTTCCAAAAAGAAAGAGAAAGCACTAAATTSTGTTGAGTAAAATTACAGCACTCTAAAAGAAAGTACAAGTGGTTCTGTGCCTTCTRCATGAGGGTAACAGCATGAATGCTCCCAGGTCATTCACTGGATTATAGAAGGTGTTTTCAGAATCTGGATTATTCCTGCAGATGCTAAGACTTACCTAATTATTGAGAATAATATTACAGTAAAGCTTTTGACAGTCCGCAGTCAGGCTTGTCAGGGAAGGCTGTGAGCTGGGAACTTGGTACACAAGGAAACTGTTGCAGAAAGTATTTACCCAGRGGATACTTTTGAAAGTGTTAATAAAATGCTGGAAACGGAACTGATTAAATGTGTCAAGGAGAGGCTACAAACTGGGACATGAAATGTAAAATGCAACACAGTTTGTTCCTCTCTAAACAATACAACATCCTGCTAGCAACCACTTTGTTGCACTCTGCTTCTTGGGGGAGCTTGAAGGAGGTTCAGAAGTTGGGTGGGTACACACTGAAATCAGTGATGGAGTCCTCACACCCCCATCCTGGAAGAGCTTAAATTTCCCCAGGATATTGGACTGRATTTAAAAAGGGCTTTGTCAAATTCATGTCAGATACCCTGCAAGTAATAGAMACATTAATAAAAGAGAGTGAGTTCACTAGTTCGCATCAACAATCTGATGGAACRAATCCACCAGAACAGTGGGAATTCCAGAATTTCCTTCCCTCTGAGGAACTTGAAATTTCCCAGGAAAATGCATACAGAACAGGGGACCCCCAAATACCTAGACTTTACAGASTATATGTCTAACTTGGTCTCCTCCCACAGATCACAGATAACCTACATTATACAATCAAAATCCGATCAGAGGCTCACAAAGTTCTTTGAAGGCCYGAGGACATCACAACACCACTTACACTGGCAGTGCAAGATGTGCTGCAGATGTGTGGGTTGGATTTCAACCCCGTGCAGCTGGTGACTCAGCTTTGCCTGTTTCAGGCCAGCTATCAATTTGCAGGTCGCTGAGGTCCATTCCAAAATGTATTTTCTTCAGCCAAACCAAATGCTGACTGTTTTGCAAAAAGGTGAAGTTGACATTAATGTTTTCCATGACAGTAGCAGCCAACCCTTAAAATGGAGGGAATAGAGGTGCCTAGTATCAGTCACAGCTCAGGAGCCTGCACCTTATGCARTGAAAAGTCTGATTTAAAGCTCACAGGAGTTTTAGGTCAATTCACTTAAAGAAAGCAGCAGCCCCTGAACTTTGTCCAACTTGGACTCCATTCCTCTTTTTGTGTTTCTAAAAGAAATAATTATTTGCTTTGTATCATTCCTTCTTTGTCTGCTTTCAAGATGATGTGGAAAAAAAAAAAAACCTTTGTCCTAAATTTTAAAACTTACTACCAGTAATTTTCTTCTTTTTCTAATAGAGGCCAATGCTCATTAAGCACTGCACTGGTTTGCTTTGAGTTCTTGGAGCTGTGGATGCGATGCTTCATTCCCAGCAGAGTGAACAACATACTTTACATCTATACTCACCAGCTGGATAAAGGTTTGTCCTCAAATCTGGAAATAGTGGAAGGATGGGTTTAAGTATCTAAGAAGAAAGCTTTAAAATAACTGACTCAAGAAGCATTTTCCCATAGCAACATGCTTTTAAAAATAATTGAGGGAGGTTAACAGCGAATTCCTGCATAATTACACAAATACATCTTCATCTTTTACCTGTGGGTTCTTAATTACAAAAGTGTGTTGCAGAGRAGAAGCTGAACCGGGCACCAGTTAGTCATGGGCTCCAGGAAGGCTTGTGAAAGTAATGGGGAGTCAGTGAGGTGCTTTGTCAGGATCACAGTGTGACAYGGAATAAGGAGATCATGGGTAGGTCAGGGCTGTTGTGAAACCAGCCCAACACTCTCCCTCCTGCCTGAACCCAGGAATAATATTACAGCTAATAACCAACCATACAGAGCCTTTTGTCAAAAGCCAAATGACCAGGAACACTTGATCCTTATGGAAAGGAACTGGAGATAAGARATGTCCTGCTCACAAGGCTTTTGCCAAAGTAGGCTTGGGCTCACTGCCTATCTCATTCCAAACAGCCATGAAACGGTGGAAGCCTTTGATGCTCTCCCGTGGCGCCGCCACAAGTGGAACAATTTGCCACTTCTGCAATCACCGGGGCAGTTTTCTTCACATTGTAAATGCTTTAAACTCATTGCCCAGCTGATGTCTTCCTGAGGGAGATGGCTGAACCCCTGGCATGACTAAGAAAGTTTGCTTGACACCAAACATAGTTTTGCCAGCAAGACTCAGCCTCCTCCTTGCTGTTTGAGACCATCAGTATTTCCTGTCCTGCTGGCTGACCATCCATTGACCAGCTGAGTGGGCAGGGGGAAGCAGGGAAAGGTCAYAGCAAAAACTGCTCATGAATCTTCTGTTACCTCTTAATCACAAACAGAAGTCGTGTATGGATGAAGGTCTAATTTCTTTTTCYAACAACATCCTATACCAGGTTTGTTTCTTCACATCTGCTGCAAAGTCAGCTGTTTTCTTTGGGTTTTTTAAGGCTGGGGATTTTTTTGTTGCTATTTGTTCATTTTTTAAGCCAAATCTCTCCAGGCAAGGCAATTATTTCCAGCTGACTCCTCCTTTGCAGCATTTCTTCTCAGTCCAGGTGAAACCTGTCATTCTCTGCTTGCTGCTGGCAGCTTTTCCATCCTAGCAAAACATTTCTAACTAGATGTCTGCAGCCGCAAAGGAACTTGAGTTTCCAGATTATCTTCTGTATTTTCAGACTTCTCAGATGCAGCATCTTCACTGGGCAGCAGAAGGATAAAAGGCTGGGTCCAGCCTGCAGTGGGTTATTTGTTGCAGTGTGCATGGTGTGACTCCTCTCACCTTTCCTCAGAGAGCTGGGTGTGTCCTAAGCAAACACCCTGGCAAGCTGCATGTGTCAGCCAGAGCTTACTGGTCCAGAGCAAGACTAGATGGAATTTCACCCTTTGCTTCACATGCTCCAAGTCCTGGGGCTCTAGTAGTGTGAAATATAGAGTTCTTTGGATGAACAAAGGGGCCCACCTCTCTCCTTCTCCATCTTTTATCTCTCTTTTTTTTTTTTTTTAAATCTCAGAAGTCCACAGACTCCTTGATTTCAAGCTGCATAAATTCAAATTTAAAAACTCCGTTATTAAAAACCTCCATTATTATATTATTTGGCATTTCCAGGGTAGTGGTTAACAGCTCAAGACAACATTACTAGCATGCTGTAAAGTGGGTTTTGATCTTCACGAGTTAAGGTATAAATCGCTGGTTGTGCCTGAGGAGMCAAAGTCTGCCAAACTGACCATGCWGCAGAGCTGTATTTGTACAAGCTGGCTTGGGTTCCAGGTAACTACAAACTATTTAACTCTAGCAGTGCAAGTGTCTTATCTCTCAGCTCTTCCAATGTTGATAGAAAACACAACAAAAACATTTAATATTGTTATGATTTTTTTTTCCCCAACCCCTTTCTTTCTCTTTTGTTCTCAAGACCGTTATTTTGTTTCATAACAAGTTGCTTGAGCAAAATCAACATGCTCTCTCCACAACTTGAACTAATTAATGCTCTTATTTCCCTCTTAAGCCTTATGTGTGCAGTCATACTTGGTTTGAATGTAGACAATATGCTGTTCTCCCYGACATTTTGGAAAGGATTTATTCAGGAGAATCACGAGCTGAGCTGTGAGCCACAGTGCAGGTGGCCACTGCGGATAGGCAGTGGGAGAGCATCAGGGGCTACACTTGTTTGGATCAAATTTAGGAAGGTTTGCACAAGGAACACAGTAATTTATGGTATGGAAGAGAGGGGAGGGAGAGGGAGAGGGAGAGGGAGAGGGAGAGGGAGAGGGAGAGGGAGAGGGAGAGGGAGAGGGAGAGGGAGAGGGAGAGGGAGAGGGAGAGGGAGAGGGAGAGGGAGAGGGAGAGGGAGAGGGAGAGGGAGAGGGAGAGGGAGAGGAGTTGGAAGGGATCTGCAATGGCCAGCTAATCTAACTGCAGTCAGATCCTGCAGGGAGTGAGCAGCAGTGCCTGCCTGGTAACACATAAATAGACAGGTGTGTGTAAATGAACATCTTGTGGCTCCACAACACRGTCTAATTGAGACTTTGCCCCTCCTCAGCCTCCCCACATATAACATCCAGCTCAGGACTGTGCTGCAGGACAGAAAAAGAGGCCCAAGTATTGCTGCTGTACCTTGGAGCTYCCAGCCCATGTGAGCATGGACTCAGGGCAAAATAATTTGGATGCTGGGTGAGCCTGAGCTTGCATATACAATATAGGAACAAGCAAGGAAAGAAGAATCCCCAWCAAGAATGCCTCCTAACCAGATAAAAAGGGGGGTGGTGGTGGAAATCAAAGGCAAATAYTTGACAGGCAAATTAGGCTCTTGATTATAGGTTCCATTTTCATTAARTATTCCACTTAGATCCTGTAAGATTTGAAAACTTGAAATTTTAGATAATTAGTCTTTGATTTGCCATTCTTACACTTGTTTTGTTACTTTCTTAGCACATACATGTTCTTGCAGAGTAATCTGCWTGTGAGGTGTAATTTATCTGTCTGAGGACTGGACTCTGAGTCACTGAGTTCCCTCAGGGTGTCCTAATTTCTTTATTAATCCTTAAGGAATATTCTRGGTGCTGTTCGGTTTTGGCTTTCCCTTTAGAAACTGAATTATACAGTGAAAGCAAGAGTAGACTGGTTGTGACTCCCATTATGGATTAAAAGCACCCATCTTGTTCCTGAAATAAGYATTACTATTTCAGCTTCAGTATTTCTGTTAAGAATCTGTCAGCAGCCTTAGAGGAGGATRCAGAAAATATATACATATATTTGCACTAAGTGGTTTTTCAACATCAGATGTTCATCTACCATCTCATGACCAAGGGAATGTAAAATCAATGTTAGAGACTTTGGTCTTTTGAAGCAGAAATCCAGCGCAAAGCCTGTTTTATTTAATTTAATTGTCCATTTAATTTCATTTATTTAATTCTAGTATTTGAAGTCTGTTTAAAATAAAAAAGCCACTGGACTGACTTAATTCCTGCTTGACTTCACTGCATTCCACTGAGGCATTCAAACAAGCTGTGTCTAAAAATTATGTGCACTGTAGAATTTGTCTTGTGTAAGCACTCATTAGGTTTTTGCGTTGTTTTAATGTATACACAAAGACAAAAAAGCCCTACATTTAAACACCATGAAGAATGCAAACTCAGGCACTTGAAAGTCAGAAATTACACAAGGAAAATAGCTTGTGTAAGTCTAATTTGGCTTCTCTGTGTGTTCACATAATGTCTGTGTTATATACACATATATATATAAAGTGTATAATACTTGTGTATGTACAGCAAGAGAAGCCTTTAATTACGTGACTGCTTTTTTGTCCACAGAGTGTTTGCTYTATGGGGTGAACAGGACAGACCTGCTTTACATGTGGGTCACCTTACTGAGAAAGCAGCTGATCCCCACAAGGCACTGCCTCGTTAATTGTAGAGGCAGGTGAGTCACGAGTGAGGTGGGAGACTGGCTGAAGARTCCCTGCTTCTCCAGAGAATTAAATTCATAGCTTAGAAAGTCAACTGGCTGGCTGCTGACAGGTAGAGAGGTACCWGAGAGAGCTCCTCAACTCCCCTCAAGGAAAATGATCAGAATAAGGTTATGCAACTCAAGTTGCTGCTCTGAGTGAACCTCACTGATTTACACTACCGTAAAGCAGGGGGTCCATGCAGGAGCTGCCCCAAAGGCAGGTTGYAAGGAGAACTAAATTCTAGCCAGGATAAAGTTCTTGTGGTGGCATCAGTGAGAACCTCTTGATCTAGGTYGTGAATATCTGACTATCTTGCTATACAGTCATTGAGAGTCCACATCAGGGCCATCGTCTTCATTAGCCAATTCCATTTTTTTTTTCTTTTAAAAGGTAGTATAACAAAGTTTACTTTCCTTAAATCCAGGTTAACTGACTAATTATCTTACCTAGTTTAAATTATTTTTTAATCCAGTGCTTCATCAGCTGCTCAAGCACTTGGCCCATGAGTGATCTCAGGCTTCTCTCTTCCTCAAAGCTCTGTATGATGTTTTTCCAGTTGCATTTGTCTAATTTTGTGAATGCATGCCTTGAGACTCTGGAATTTGATTCACAAAAGCACTGCATAATCACAGTTGCCAACAGGAGCTGTGCTTCAAAATGCAGAATGCTGCACCATGCTTTAGAATGCTAAACTGCTGCGAGCAGCAAGCACCCAAAACATCAAGGTTTTTACCTTAACCTATCTACCACTGAGATTACCAATATGAAAAGAAGGTAATAATCCTTCCCCTTACAGAGACACCGTGAAAATGAATACATTAATATTTGTGAAACACTTGGATACTTCAAAAGGGGAGATCATAAGAAATCTTATGAGAACATTAATCATTAGTTTTTGAGAGCAGAGTTGGAAGACAGTGCATTAAATAAGTCACGGGGCTCCATACTGAACAAGGAGAACACAAAATATTGAATTGCTTCTCATTAAGACACAGATTCTCAAAGGTATTTTAAGTCCTGAGAATCAAGCTCCTTAAGTGAACATCTACTTTTTTTAAATTTATTTTTATTTTTAACTGAATGAAACAGGAGATTTGCAAGGAAAATTGTCAGCAATAATGTAATTACAGGGTGTAACACAATGCACTATTCATTAAAGTTTGCATCAGAATTTGTGATGAAGTTTGCATTTGTGCAGTGGATCTAGGGCACAAATTGACATTGCCCAAGCAATCTTAGTTACAGCATTTACTGATGTCAGATTGCTTGACTTTGCAACACATGTGATTTTTCCCAATAATGTACACATAATTTTGTCCATTTTTAGGACAGTATATGAATCCATCTACATTCCTCAGCATGCTTGCAACCCTAGGAGACAGGGGATGGGAACCCTTCTCCTGCTGCATCCCTCCCTGTATGGGGTAGTGTCTGCCAGCAGAGTAAATGACACAAATAATAGGTTGTCACTTTCTTTGARTCAGCATCAGGAGGGACAGAATATTTTGCCAGTGAGTTTCACCARTGTTTGCTGACATCACAACAATAGTGAAAGTCAGGCCTCTTTGGTTCAATCAGGATCCTAAGAGAGCACACTGAATTAAGCACAGGCTTTTCTGTCTGYTCCCCAGGTGGCTTAGCCCCTTTTACCACTTTTAATGTATTTTTCTTTCTTTTGGCTTTTCTTGCCCCACATCCAGCTTTCACAGTACTCACCTGACCCTCCTGAGCTGAAAATTCCCATATAACATTTTGATAAAGCACTGCACATCCAGATCCGACCCCATAGMAAATCCTGCTCCAAGGGGAGGTCAGACTAGAGACTTCCTGATCCCTTTCAACTGGAATTATCATACAATATTATAAAGACACCATGCTTTCCTCCAGTGTATAAATAGTCTTCATTCCAATAGGTAAGTTTATTAATCAAACTTTGCACCAAGTAGCTTTGGTTATTACACTGTCATAATTTCACATCTTACAGTACAGGATTCCTTTAGACAAAAAAGGCAATGAAGCATGCATCCCATAAAACAATAAAATATAGCTACGTTTGTTGCTATGGAATGAAGTTGCTGCAAATTCCACATAAACCAGGAATTTATGCCAGGAGCTCTTCAAAGCACTGTGGCTGGCCTTCCAAGAATGTGAAAATGTTAACGCCAGGGCTAAGGGAGCTTGATTTTTTTCCCCCCTTCCTTTGTGTAAACATGATAATCTTTCTCTGAATCCTGGCTTGAARCCCTCTGAGCTGTGGTGGGTGCCAGTAGACAGGATGTTTGTTCTGCAACAGGAGATTTGTTCTGCAACGGGGCAATCAAACTGCTCCTGTCAGGGCAGGCCATAGTCCCCTTCTCTGTTCTCCACCCCAAACTGTTGATGACCCAGGTCACAGTGGTACACAGTTTTTCTCTTGTAATTCAATGAGAGTGGATAAAATAAGCCAAAAAAACATTGACTCATTCTCTTATTGAATGCAACTTACCTTTTAAACGGTATCTTTTTGTATTTCTGCCAATGATTACTCCAAAGTTCCTGTCTTCTCTTTGAGGTCGAAGAGGCACTGTTGGAGAAGCCCTGCTTGATCATAAAACATAGCTCCTCATGAAGCCTTGCTCAGGAGAGARAGTCTCGACACTTAACTTCAGCATTTGTTCATGTGTAACGTCCACCACACAGCTGGAATATTCCTTTCAAACATTTTTCATTTCCTCATTTGAACCAAAGCCAGTTTTCTCAGGAATATGTAAAGGTATTTCTCTTATTTGAAAGATATTTTTCCAAGAAGTTTTGCTTCAGTAGTACTTATTTAATCCAAAATTTATTTCTTAGCTCCTAGAAATGTGTTTTCTTTCCTCTTTTGTCTGCAACCTTCTTCTACTCAGAAACAGTCTCTTGAGGATCATTGTTTCAAGGGCAGAACTCCTACTACGTAAAAATATGTAACCCTCAGGAATACGCTACCTTTGAAATTTTTCAGTTCCAAACAAAAACTGAGGATGTAGAAGCAGCCCAGAAGAGGTGCTTGGGATGAAAATGTTTGATCAGCTTGAGTAAGGGTTGCAACCTTATATTACAGGCTTTTCATTGTACTGTATKACTTTATTCTGTTTCTGCAGATCTACTACGCCTACTTGTTTTTTTAAGGGCTCTCCTTTTCCTTCCCATCTCTTCCCAGTTTTCAGTTCTTTRCTTTCTTCAGTCAAATTTCTCTTTCCTCAGAATTTCGAGACMTCATTCCTGAAGTTCTTTTTCCCTCAACATTTCTCTCTGCCAGTCCCAAGCTATGATGAGCCCTTYTCCCCTTTGTGGGAAAAGACAGTGAGCAGTGGCTGGGAATTTCTGGAAGACCTGTCCCAAATGATCCCAGAARAATTCCAGGAAGCAGACAGTTCGGCTAATCATGAGCTCACAAAAAGTAAGCACAGAGAAAGCAGMTCAGGTTTCCACTGGGTGAATGCAGAAGTGTTGCTTGGCAAGAACGGATTAAGGACAGACACAAAAAAAGAGAATACAACAAATAAAACTTAACTAGCAAGGGCATCTGAAGTAACCAGAAATCTTTGGGTAAGTACATCAATGGTAAGAGGTAGTCAAAAGCGAGTGGATTCCTCACCAGAGAAAGCTGTTGACTGATGCCACAGAAGGCTCAGACTGCCTCAGGCCTTCTTTGCACCAGTCTTGGCTAAAAGAGGTCATTTGTGATCAGGTGTCTGATGTAGCACACATTAAGGACAAGGGAATAAGGCCTCAGCCCAGGCTGGGGCAGAATCAGTTACAAGAGTGCTTAGGTAACTTAGAGATGCTCAAACCAACAGTCTGGCTGCAGTTCATGCCAGGATAGTGAAGGAAGGGGCACAAACAGCATTGGAAACACCAGTATTTGTCTCTGAGAATCCAGGGAAGATGGCCAAGAAATAGGTGAACTGATGCCTACCTTTAAAAGCGGCATTTGAAAATAAATAAATGAGCCAGATTTTTGCAACAGAAAACATCTGGTACMAATAGACACGTTATTTGTAAACAATAGGAYAAGMAACTATTCATAYGAACTTGTCAACTARAAACTGGGASAATCTGGSCAAATTTCCCTTGGYAATGAGGAACAGACCTTGTTAGGGSAGAAGAGATAGTGGACTTCACTCGCCTGTGCCTCAGTTGGACTCTACACATATGTTTGTGAGTGAGGGAGTTCAGTTTATTTGAAAAATTTGGGCAGGGGGTACAAAACTTTGTAAACAAGCCGTTGTCAGTGGTTTACTAGCAAGAGGCTGAATTATAAATGCAGTTCCAAAGGAGTCTGTCCTGGGATGTTTCAGTAGCAGCCTTCAGAGCTGGCATTAACTGGGAAGTGACAGCAAACACATTGGAGGATTAAATAAGAATTCAAAATAACCATAAGAAGTTGTTTGGGAAGCCAAGAACGTGACTGAGAAGCAATGAGAGGAATTGTTTTCGTGGCAGGGTTATCCCCTGCACTCACAGAGGCTGGGGCACTGCTCAGCACAGGCTGGAGGCATCAACTGAGGAGACACTGGAGCAGAACTGTGGGCAGTCAGTGGCCAAAGGCACTGCAGGAGAAGAGGACAAATTGCAGCAGGTCATTAAAAAGAAACCATGGCACAGGGACATGRTAGAAGCCATCAGATGTAAAAGGACACTGCAACACGGAACGAGGAGACTTCGTTTGGCAGGGACTACCACATTCACATTTCAGCATGGAATATTCAGRCAGGAGGATAGAGTGTCACCTGGAGAGGCTGTAGGGCCTCTGAAGTACTGAGTGTTCTTTGGAGCAGAACTGAGGGAAGCCCCACAAAAGGAGCCACTCTGAAGTGATGTAAATGCAAAACATTCGTGGTGTCCTCTGTAAGGCAAGGAGCTAAAGTGAGGAGGATCTAAGGCATTAATGGTGTACAACAATTTGCAGAGATCAGATCAAGTAAATGAAATTCCATCAACAACTCGCTCTTCCATTTATATTTGGCAATGACACCGGTCCTCTTCTAATGCACRCAAGCATTTTCTGCTCACTAGCTGTGTTCATGTGTACAAGCGTATATTGATCTGTTTTCTCTCCTTCCCTTCTTACAAAGGAAAAAATAACCGCACAGTTCAGTAATGCACGGGCTGTGCTCCACGATGAAAATAGTCTGAGGCACTTACACCGCGAAGTAAATTTAGCTAAACATAAAAATAACCTTCACAAATTTGAAATGCCTGTTTTACAATTAACGTCAGGTGTTAACAGGATATAATTTTCTTCAAAGTGTGTACTAATGTGACGGGCTGGCTGAAGCGATGCAGGCACTTCTCCTCGCAGCCCTCTAGGTCTCAGAAATGCCCCCGTCACCTTTCGGTTTTTCCCCCCAAACCCTTTCCTTTCTTCAGCCGCACAGGGTGCTCCTGCGGCTCTGCGATGCGGTGCGCTCCCGCCCAGCCCGCCGCAGCCGCGCCGCGTTATTAAAGGCGCACACACCGTGTAAATAATTGATACGGAGCTAGCGCGCTGCGGAGCGGGAGCGCCTCCTCCTCCCCCACCCCGGCCCTCGCTCTGCCCTTCCGCCGCCCTACCTGCCCCGGCCCGCCGGAGCGCAGCGCGGCCGCGGGGAGGCGCGGAGCCCCC